>NC_068383.1:1370755-1418255 GCF_023724105.1 Carassius gibelio
TGCATATTAAATATTAAATAGTTGATGTGCCTGTGAACTGATGACTCTGTAAAGAATAACCCAGCTGCTCTCACATCTGTTTAATAACCGCAGGTGTCAGTATTTACAGACCCACACTCACACTCTTTAACTGATCCTCTTAATTACTATTTATGCTTTCATGATCTGTGTTAATGCATTTTGTGCAACAGGACTTGGTCAAACTAAAAAGAGGATAAACCAGCATCAGAGTGTGATAACAGATGTCAGATGCACAATAAAGCAGTGTGAAGTTTGTCCTGATTTCATATTGATTTCACAGTAGACACGTTATTAGTAGCTCTTCATTAGCGGTCGATTACGTAACATCTGGTCATAAGAAGCTCAATGAAGTTAGAGTTTATAATAGAAACATCAAGCTCACACAAATGACTTTTTCATTGCAGTTTTGAGCAATAAATGCAGGTTTAATGATCTGTCAAGTCTAGATTATCACAAGAGTTGTCAATGTTGCAAAGTTCATCAATTACAAAACTGCAATTGCATCTCCATATTTTCAGTACACAATATCTATATTTCCATCCACTGAATTCTGGGATATCTCATAAAAACTAAAAACGTATGGAAATGCCAAGATGCACAAAAAATGTGCATAAAAACTTGATCTCGGTTGAGTTTTATATACAGTGTATTTATATAAACACATATCTAATAGGTAAAACACATCTTAAATTACTCGTGCAGTAAATATATGTCATGAAGTTTCTCTCAGACTTCTCCGCTCCTAACGAGAGAGATCTTCTGTTCATCGTCTCTGTCTGAATCTGCAGGCATCGTGGCTCTGTGGTCTCTGGCCGTCCTGGCGTTCGAGCGGTTCTTCGTCATCTGTCGGCCGCTGGGGAACATCCGTCTGCGAGGAAAGCATGCAGCTCTGGGTCTGCTGTTCGTCTGGAGCTTCTCCTTCGTCTGGACCATTCCTCCCGTCCTGGGCTGGAGCAGCTACACCGTCAGCAAGATCGGCACCACCTGCGAACCCAACTGGTGAGGAGCACAAACACTCATTTATCACACCGCAGGGTCATTAAACTATTCAGTTAAGACAGAAAGAGTAATTACAGCACCTGAAAAGGCTTCAATCACAAATCTTGATTCAATAGACATACTCAACTTCTCCTCAACTCAAAACACTGCATTTACATGCAGATCATTTATTCCTTCCTATCTGTCATAAAACAGAAGCGCTTAATAACACTGAGAAAAGGAGCTGATAGTTCTGGGGTTAAAGTGAGGTTAAATGATGTCACCTTGACATGCACGCCTCATAAGGACAATTTCATCCATCACTTCACCTCTGAAGATCAATATGTGCTGAATGTGTGCTAGGCTTATGTTGGTTTAAAGGCAGCTTGTTCATCAGGTGTTTTCACACAGAGTAGTAAGTAGCTGTTTCGGCTCAACTCTCATTGATAGTCACTGCATTGAACTTCTGCTCATTTCCATCAATTAAACTCAATTTAGATGCATCAGAAACAGTCACTGTCGCTCACGTCGCCTCAAATCACTGTCTGACTGCCCTTAAAGAAGATCAACATGAATGCAAAGTACTGTTTGCATTCCAAACCCAACTAACAAGGAACATTCTCCGAATATTCTGAGATATTTTGAAAAGACGTTCTTCCGGAACATTCGTTAAGAGAGATAGTGCTCTCAAAATGTTATATTGTTAATGCATTGTTTTATTTCTGAAACATTTTAGGTAGACATTCATCTAAGTGAACATTCCAAAGTTCCCATGAAGTTGTGAAAATTGTATTGAACATTCATAACATGCATCTTATAATGTTTAGAAACTGCTGCTATGCAAATGTTAAAGGAACATGACATTTTATAATTATAACATAACATAATGTTACTTTTGAATGTTCTCTGAACATTCTGAAACATGTAACATTTAAAAACATTAACATTTGCATATAAAAAAATGATATAAAAAAAAAAATCTTGATATTTGAATGTTTTGATAACATTCAGAAATAACATTTTTATGACTTAATCGTAAGTTTTTTTCAAAAACTGGATTTTTTGCATGTACATTCATAAATACAATTTTCATAACTTTTTGCTAAAGTAAGCCAAAAGTTTAGAATTTTTTTTTGAGTATTCTAAAATGAATTGTTGTCTCAATGCATTAAATAAACACAGAAAAACTAGATATTTTGAATGTTTGGAAAACTTTTAGAAATAACCTTTTTATAAGATGACAGAAATGTCTGCAATTCATTCTTTAAAAAATAATTTTTGTAAACTGGAATGCATGTTCTTGAATCATCTGCAATCATGAAAAATTATTTTTTACAACTCAAACCTACTTACTGTATGTGTGCAGTCATTTTTTGGCACTTTCTACAGAACGCTCATGCACTGATGTCGAAGCAGCTGTAGTTCTGCATGTGATGTGATTTGATCACTCTTTTGTGTGAATGTTTCTTTGTAGGGTCATTATCATAATTTTGTGCAGCAGAATTTCTTGGAAATCTTTCAGACTTGTATCAGAGAGGACACATTAAATGAGGGCTCTTTCTATCCACATCTTCTAATTGTCTAAAATCTTTTCATCTTCAAACGAGGGACGCCATATTATAGGATGAGTAGATTTAATGGATGGAGCTTGTCAAACCTTCCGCCACGAGAGTCTTTCCTCCTCATTTAAGCCTAAACCAGCAGCTAATTAACTAGCTCAGATTTATTGTCTCTTCTCTGTTAATTAGTTCTTTTATCCATAAATGCCAGCCTTGTTCTGACATGCTGATTTATTTGAGTTCATTTTGGCCATGTGAAATACTCACCGCCAGGATTTCTTACTTATTCCAAGTCTGTTTTACCTTTGACCTTACCTTTACCTTATCTTCAAACATCATCATGTACTTTAGTATGGAAATGAAAAAGAGAAAGAAGATGAAAATGGAAAAAAAGAAAGGTAATTGTAACATTTTACTTCATAATTCTGATTTTGTCATAATTTTGAGTTTGTATCTCATAATTCTAGGTTTATATCACACAATTCTGAATTTATGTATTTATGCATTTAGCAGAAGCTTTTTTAATCCAAAGCGACTTACAGTGCATTCAGGCTATACATTTTATACCTATCATGTGTTCCCGGGGAATTGAACCGCCATCCTTGCGCTTGATAACACAATGCTCTACCAATTGAGTACAGGAACACTGAATTTATATCTCCTTATTCTGAGTTACAATGTCATAATTCTGAGAATATATCTCATAATTTTGAGTTTTTATCCCACAATTCTGAGTATATATCTCCTCAACCTGAGTTATGTCATAATTCTGAGTTGATATCTTGCTTTTCTAGGCTTATATCCCACAATTCTCAGTTTATATCTCACATTTCTGAGTTTATATCTCATAATTCTGAGTTTATATCTCATAATTCTGAGTTTATTTCTCGTAATTCTGAGTTTATATCTCATAATTCTGAGTTTATATCTCGTAATTCTGAGTTTATTTCTCGTAATTCTGAGTTTATATCTTGTAATTCTGAGTTTATTTCTCGTAATTCTGAGTTTATATCTTGTAATTCTGAGTTTATTTCTTGTAATTCTGAGTTTATATCTCGTAATTCTGAGTTTATATCTAATAATTCTGAATTTATATCTCATAATTCTGAGTTTATTTCTCGTAATTCTGAGTTTATATCGCAATTATGAGTTTATATCTAATAATTCTGAGTTTATATCTTGTAATTCTGAGTTTATATCTCGTAATTCTGAGTTTATATCTCGTAATTCTGAGTTTATATCTCATAATTCTGAGTTTATATCTTACAATTCTGAGTTTATATCTTGCAATTCTGAGTTTATATTTAGTAATTCTGTGTTTATATCTCGTAATTCTGTGTTTATATCTCGTAATTCTGAGTTTATGTCTCGTAATTCTGAGTTTATATCTAATAATTCTGAGTTTATATTTAGTAATTCTGTGTTTATATCTCGTAATTCTGAGTTTATATCTCGTAATTCTGAGTTTATATCTCATAATTCTCAGTTTATATCTCATAATTCAGAGTTTATATCTAGTAATTCTGAGTTTATGTCTCGTAATTCTGAGTTTATATCTTGTAATTCTGAGTTTATATCGTAATTCTGAGTTTATATCTCGTAATTCAGAGTTTATTTCTCGTAATTCTGAGTTTATATCTCATAATTCTGAGTTTATTTCTCGTAATTCTGAGTTTATATCTCGTAATTCTGAGTTTATATCTTGTAATTCTGAGTTTATATCTCGTAATTCTGAGTTTATATCTCATAATTCTGAGTTTATATCTTACAATTCTGAGTTTATATCTCGTAATTCTGAGTTTATATCTCATAATTCTGAGTTTATATCTTACAATTCTGAGTTTATATCTTGCAATTCTGAGTTTATATCTCGTAATTCTGAGTTTATATCTCATAATTCTGTGTTTATATCTTACAATTCTGAGTTTATATCTCGTAATTCTGAGTTTATATCTCATAATTCTGAGTTTATATCTTACAATTCTGAGTTTATATCTTGCAATTCTGAGTTTATATCTTGTAATTCTGAGTTTATTAATAGCAGGTTACACATGCATGCGATCTGTTCAATGTTATCTGACATGCCAAAACACATTGTATTATAATAAAGAATTGCGCACATTGGCACATAAGGCCAACATCTCAGTGTTTTTAATATAAACACTTGACTAAACAAACTTCACTTTATACACAACATCCTTTAGAGTCAAGTCACCTTTATTTCTATAGCGCTTTATATAAAACAGATTTTCAAAGAATATGTGTGTGTGTGTGTGGTGTGTGTCTGTGTGTGTGTGTACAGTGCATGTATAATTATTACACACACACACGCACACACATTTTTCTTGGAAAGGTTAAGAAAGCTTTCTCTCATCGGATCTTTCCGCTCATACTTTTGTCCCTCTGCAGGTATTCGGGAAACTTCCAGGATCACACCTTCATCATCACGTTCTTCACCACCTGCTTCATCTTTCCTCTCGCTGTGATCATCGTCTGCTACTGCAAACTGCTCCGGAAGCTCAGAAAGGTCAGTCGCTCCAAAACATCCAGAGTCCAGCGACTCATTATACGAATCCTAATGATCTCCGTGTGCTTTCTGATGTCATCACAAGTGCAAACTGACCCCAGATCAGTGACGCTGTGTGGAGACCAACCATAAAGATTATCTGAAGTTACAATGTGGGATGATCCTGATTTCCAGTAGATGTTATTTATACATACTGCCATCCTCAGATTCAATTATTTTGTCAGCACACATTATGTGTGTGTTTGCAGGTGTCTAACACGCACGGCAGGCTGGGTAATGCCAGGAAGCCGGAGCGTCAGGTGACTCGTATGGTGGTTGTGATGATCGTGGCCTTCATGGTGGCCTGGACGCCGTACGCTGCGTTCTCCATCGTGGTCACGGCCCTTCCCAGCATCCACCTGGACCCCCGGCTGGCAGCCGCTCCGGCGTTCTTCTCCAAAACCGCAGCGGTTTACAACCCCATCATCTACGTGTTCATGAACAAACAGGTGACAATTGCATTTTTTTATCCAAAAAAGTTCAACTTCATGCATTGCCTGGAGATCAAGCTGCATGTCTTCTCTCGACCGATTGATAGTTTAGAGTCTTGTATCCAGTCAAAACTCTTTTAACTTTTACAAAACGTCCAGCTTGTGCTTCTGGTGTCAGATCTTTCCTGATTGTGATCAAGTAACGGTCAGAATAAGGTCAGTGATATCGATAGGCATCATTTAATAAAGCAGTTCAAATATCTGAAGAATTAAACCTGATATTTTCTTCATTAGAAGCTCATGAACATAAACCCAATGGAAATACAACTCCTTCCTATGAATGAATACTTGAATATGAATACTTCCCATGAATGTCAGATGGCTGAAAAAAAACAAAAACGTAATTTTAATTACTTTAATGTTGATTACAGTGATATTACATCATTACGAAAAAATATAAAAGCACAATTCTGAGATAAAAAGTCAAAATTGAAAAAAAAAAAATACAATTGTGATGTATAAACTGAAAACTAAGAACCTTACATTTTTATACAGAAAAAAATAGCATAAAAAAACTGAACATAAATTCAGAATTGGGTATAAACTAGGTAAAAAAAAAAAAAGTAAGGATTGCAAAAGTGCAAAAACTGAAAAATTATATCCAAAAATCTGAATTGTGAGATAAAAAGTCACAATTAGGTTTGTATTTTGTATTCAGTGGTGGGAAAAACAAACTATTGTGAGATCTAAACTCAAAAAAAAAAAAAAAAAAAAAAAAAAAAAATTTGAAAAGTGAGTTTATAATTCTTTGTGAAATATGCAAATTGTTTAAATTGTGAGATAAAAAGTTGCCATGACCTTTTTTTATTTTTTATATTTAAAATGTAAGAACTGCACGAAAACATCGTCTGGATTAATAGAAACAAAGTCTGAGCATATTTGTTTTTTTCTTATTTTTTAAAAATGTTTACATTGTTTTTTATTTATTTATTATTATTATTATACCTGTGGTTTGGATCAAACCTGCCGCACACGAAAGGAGAAGATGCTGAATTATTGAGCAGGTTACTGTATATAGATAAACAAAAGTACTAAAATGAATACTAAAATGTAAATATTAATAAAAATCGTATAATCATACCTCAATAATAAACTGAAAAGTTTTAAATAAAACAAATATATTGATGTGAGTTTTACAAGAAAATACTAATTCAGTTTTATAGTATAATATAGTTTAAATATTACTCTAATAACTGGTGTATGTTTTTGTGAATTGCATGATAAAAAACAACTTTAAATAAACTGCATTATTCAGAGACACAGAGAGGCTTTTCAAGTGACTTTAGGACACAAACTAATCGAGTCTGTCGGACTCTGTGGCTTCATGACTGGAGACTAATGAAGAATGAGAAGGACGATGTGAACCGCAGGCTAATGTGGAAACAATTAATGATTTCTGTGTAATTATGACCTCATCAGGATTGACTAGTTGTACTTGCATGTTACACAGAGCGGTCATCTGTGAACTGTTGACCGCATCAGTAAAAACCACTTTACTTCACTCTGAGCGTTTGGACGAAACTCTCAACATTTGGTTTTTTATTTAAGGGCGAGACACTACAGACAACTGGTTGAGATCACATGCTAATTTGTTTAGAACTTGTCTTCAGACGCGATGCAAAGAAAACATCTAAAGCATCTTAAATCTATATTGAATGTTTTTTATTGCACTTTATCTTTTTGCAACTGTGTTTTTTTCAGCAGCCCTTACATACTCCAAAAATTACAGCTAATATTCTGAAGGTGTGTTTTTGTTGTTGTTGTTGTTGAGATTTTCCTGATTTGTGTAACATCACTAAGACATTTTATTTCTAAAAACGTTATTTATTTGCAAAGGTGGTGTTCAGTTCCATTGCATATCTTTAAAACCCTAGCATCTGCCCCAGGTACTCTTTTTATGTCTAATGACAGTATTTTCTGATAAAAAACGTAATAACTTGCAACTTTAGCTGTGTTGAGCCATGTTAATCTTGAGTTTATGAATTTTGGTGATGTTCAGAGCGAGTCAAATTGATTTCCAGCATGTTTTCTAGCTCGGAGCCGAGCTGAAGTGTTCATCAAAGATCTCTAGAGAATAATGCACTGCATTTCTGTTGGCTGTGATCTCTTCAGTTCAGGAAGTGTGTGGTTCAGCTCTTGAGCTGCAGAGACGTCACCGTGGTGGAGGGGAACATCAACCAGACCACCGAGCGAGCAGGACTGACCAATGAGAGCAACACAGGAGAGATGTCCGCCATCGCTGCACGCATCCCAGCGGCTGGAACCGTCCCACCCAAAACAGAAGAGCCTCCCAACGAACGCAGCTCCTTCACACAAATTCCCATTCCTGAGAACAAAGTATGTCCGATGTGAAGACACACCAACATCTCTGTTTGTCACTCGAACTTTAGTCTAAATGACCTTCATCCAGCCTTAAATTCTGCAGCTCGTGCACGACAGACGGACAATGTTAAAATCACAGGATAAACACACTGAGACATGGTGTTGGGGACAAAACAAGGCTAAGGGGTGATATCTTTTTGTTTATTTTAAAGCAACAGTTTTGTTTAGCAGCAGTTTCACAAATATGGATGCAAAACGTTAAAACTGATAAATCTGCGATGCAATTATTAATTTGTTACAGTTTAAGTGGTAACACTTCATTAGAAGCCTTTATGTGTAATGCATTATACATTTTCATAAATAAAGTTAAATAAGTTCATTTGATGGTTACATTTGAAACTGATCATGAAGTTTGTCATGTGTTTTAATGCATATACTTTCTACAATATAACACTGGTTACAATTATTCATGATGTGATACAATGCATTATAAGTTAGTTTACAAAGCATAATTAATGCACTGAAATTGTTTTATCATGCATTTTATAATGCAAATGTAAAAAAGGAAATTATGAGTTTTCCCTCACAATAAAAAAAGAAAAAAAAAATCCTTTGAATTCTCAGTTTTGCATTGGATCCACCATGGAATAAAAAAATAAATAAATAAATAAATATATATATATATATTCATTTTTTTAATCATAATTTCTTTTTCTTACATTTGCATTATAAAATGCATGATAAAACTATTGCAGTGCACTGATTATGCTTTGTAAACTAACTTATAATGCATTGTATCACATCATGAATAATTGTAGCCAGTGTTATATCATAATATTTATTTATTAATTGTCACACTTTTAGAAAGTTAATTGTGGCACATTTATATTGCATTAAATAAAGGCTTCGAATAATGTGTTACCTCTAATATTAGCCTTACTCTAAAAGTACTTTGGCAGTACCATCATACAGTGATGTAATATAATACATACATATATCATGACACTAAACCATGATATTCACATGGTACCCAAAAGTACTGCAAAGAATGGTATGAACACAATAAATGTTGAAATACAGTAATCCAAGTCTAAAATACTGCATTTTAACTGCTTATCAACTTTAAAAATGCATTTAAGGTTGCTTTTTAGATACTGCATAAATGACTGCTGACTGTTGAACTTTAGAGGCTTCTTCACTGCAGCATTTTCAGAGATATTGAAGAAACCAGACAGAAAAATAAACTGAATGCAAATCAGTCGAGCTCTTAACACAGGAATACATGTGAAGTAATTATTCTATTCAAAATGAAGGGAAAATGTCTACATGCAAACAGACAAACAAGCAAAAAGAACAAGTGCCCTTCAGTGTCTGCATCAAATCACATCCGCTGGCGAACAAACTCAGAGATTCTGTGAGGATCCACTTTTACGAGAACGTCCGTGACATCCCGAATCTCCTGCTGTTATCTTCATCCTGACGTTCACTGTTACTGTTGTGATGTGTGTTTACTGTACGCTCGGATTCCTGAGAGAGGAACTCCTGACCAGCCAGAGAAACACACACACACACACACACACACACACACACACACACACACACAGAGACACGCACAGAGACACACACTTATACACACACACGCACACACGCACACACGCACACACAGAGACACACACTTATACACACACACACACACACGCACACACACACACACACACACACACACACACAGAAGCTCTGAGGATACAGCTTTCTTGACAGCTGAATGTGTTTTTATTTTATTCTTTTATGAATTAATTATAATGATAAAATCCACTGATTTAGATTTTTGAGTTTAGTTTGCACAAAAAAATAAAAAATTAAAACTTTTATTCATCAGATATGCATTACATTGGTCAAATAAATGCTGATATTTTGAACTTTATATTCACCTGTGAAAATTGAAAAATAAAAAAAATAAAATCACGGTTTCTGAAAAAATAAAAAAATATTGTGCAGCACAACTATTTTCAACATTGATAATAATCAGAAATATTTCATTTTTCAGCATTAAATCAGCAAATTAGAATGATTTCTGAAAACTGAAAATTCAGCTCTGATCACAGCAATAAATTACATTTTACAGGATATTCATATAGAAAACAGCTGTTTTACATTGTAAAAAATATTTAACATTTTTTACAGTATTTATGAGCAAATAAATGCAGCGTTGGTGAGCAGAAGAAACTTTTGAACGCTAGAGTAAATCGCACAGATTTAATGAAATTAATTTTGTAGCTTCAAATGCAGTTGTTTTCAGGCGTGCACTCAACAGAATGTACTTGTCGCTTGTTTAGTAACACTGACAGCGTTTCTGATGAATATCGATGGTTTCTTTAATTACTCCAGCATCGACTCTCCACTGACTGACGAACACACCGCTCTCATCGTCACACACACATCTGATAGCATCAGTCTAAATCTGGTGTACACATCACAGATCGATGCGCTAACACACACATCCCCATCAGTCCAACATCGAGAGTTTCTACATGTCCTTTACAAACTCAGCTCTGACTTTCAATTTACATTTAAACAATTGTTTACATTGAGACCGTCTGCAAAAACCATTAATAAAACACAGAAAGATGCATAAGAGCGATACATGTAGCGTTCAATCAGAGCTTTGCATTAATCCAGATGATCTCTCTAGATCTTGAGTGATGCTGTACAGTCTTTTACTCAAAGCACAAGAGATGAAGCGATGTATTCTGTGTTTTATTTCCTCTAGATTGACTCGAGCATGTCAGCGGTTTGGTTCTTGTTTCTGTCACGATGAACTCTGTTATATGTTGTGTTTGCATGTTGTAAATCAAAGAA
The DNA here is from genome assembly GCF_023724105.1 of Carassius gibelio. Lineage (NCBI taxonomy): Eukaryota > Metazoa > Chordata > Actinopteri > Cypriniformes > Cyprinidae > Carassius > Carassius gibelio. Next base: position 1,381,552 of record NC_068383.1, read on the forward strand.
TGTGTGCATTTCAGTAACGCTCCTGCTGTCCATGTAAAATCCTTTGCATGAAATTCAAATCTTTCTTAATAAACAATTCAGGTTAAATGTTATGAATGCATTCACGCTGACTTTGAAAACGTGCAAAGTTGATGAAATATTCACCGCATCAAATACTCTGATCCTGAAGGATGTGATTTACACAGGTGGAAGATTATTTCCACCACAGAATAAAAATATGAAAAAGATTTTTATCCACAATTCAGACTCTTTTACATCCTACAATTCAGATTTTTCTTAGAATTACAGATATATCGTTTTTTTTTCTGCCATGAAAACAACGGTAATTGCAAGTTTTATTTAAGAAAATTTTTTTACCTTAGAACTTCACATCTTGCAATTCTTTAAAAAAATAAATAAATAAATAAAAATTCCCATCTTGCAATTTTGAGTTTATATCTAGTAATATTGACTTCTTATTTTTTTTATTCTTTTCATTTAATTTTATGAGTTTTTTGTTTTGTTTTATTTTTTGTTCTTGTTTCCACCAAGGAATAAAAAAAAAATCTTAAGAATGTAATTAAATTACATGTATTTATTAAATTAAATTAAATTAAATTAAATTAAATTTATCTTTTAAGATCTTTTCTTTCTCTCTTTTCTCTCCCTCTCTCTCTCTCTCTCTCTTTTGCACTATGGAGTAAAACAATAATTCCTTTTTACCTCACATTTTAGCCCCCCCCCCCCTTAGAAATCTAAATTTACATCTCACAATTCAATAAAATAAAATTAAAAGTTAATTGCATCCTTTTAATCTGACAATTTTAAGTTAGAACATCTTGCAATTCTGAGTTAATATCTTTTCTTTTTTTTCTTAGTTTTTCTTCTCAGAATTGTGAGATGTAAACACCGAACTGAGCGAAAAACAATCAGAACTGAGATAAGTAAGTTATTTATTTTTACATGATGGAATTGAGCTTCATATATAAATGTGAAGTGATGATGGGAGTCTGTTTCTTCATCACGATGCTCTGTTCTCTTTCCCCGTGTTCCTCCAGAACACACTGAATAAAACACTCACACGCCGTGAAGATGATGAATGCCACCAGCAGCGAATGCACACTCCACTATCTCTCAGAGACCTGAGTAAGAAGGGAAAGGGAGAGAGGTTATAGTTTACAGGCAGTGATTAATTCAAAGAGTAATTTACATGTTTATATAGAGTGTAGCACTTACAGAGCTCATTTTGATTTATCAGGGCAAAGAAACAGAAACGCACACCTTCAGGATGATTTATTAGCTGCTGGAGTCTCTACAGTTGTGAGAGAGAGAGAGAGAGAGAGAGAGGATGCAGAACTCTTGCATTTGTGTTTCTCAGTTTTATATGATAGCAAATGTCTTATTCAACTTTTGCATGCAACAAATTATAGTGCATGCAAAATAACAAAGCTAAAACCTTTATAATCATGCATATTTAAAATATACTGTAAAAAGTATCAGCTTTTGCATGTAACAACTGTAACATGCAAAAAATAAAACACAAAACTCATGCATATCTACAGTATAAATACTTTTATACTTTTAAAAAAAATATTGTTAAACACAAAAAAAATCTAATGAAAAAATGTAAATTAATGCATATATATATGCACAAAGTCAGTGTCTTATTCAAATTTTGTATGTAACAAATAAGGTTACATGCAAATAATAAAATTAAAAACTCATGCATATATCTGATATAAAGTTTTCTTGACTTTTGCATGCAACATATCACAAATGCAACATATGCAAATAATAAAATGCAAAACTCTTTATACTCATGCATATTTACAATATATAGACTTCTCAACAGATGTTACATGCAAATTATAAAATGAAACCCTTTATACGTATGCATATTTAAAAAATAATCACTTTTGCATGTATCAAATTGTTACATGCTAATGATAAAAAATATAAAATAGCTAAAAACTTTTATAATCATGCATTTTTACAAAATACTGTAAAAACATATAAACTTTTGCAAGTAAAAAATAATGTTATATACAAATAATAATATGCTAAAATGTTGTACTCCTGCATATTTAAAATATAAAGACTTATGAACTTTTGCATGTAACAAATAATGTGGCATGCCAATTGTACAAATTATAAAATGCAAACCCACTATACTCATGCATATCTACAATACATGTAAAAGTGTGTAACATTTTGCATGATACACATAATGCAAATAATAAAATGCAAAAACCTGTAAACTATTGCATTTTTACAAAATCACTTGCAGTAATATATTTGCATGTTGTTGCTCACATTAATTAACATCAAAGTTTGATTTGAATGAATTTAGTTTCATGTCGTCTGCTAAGGTGTTTTGGCACACGTCTTTGGATCAGTAGTGTATACTACACTGGAGATCACTCACCTGGAACTGAGATGGATTTCACGTCACATGCACACACAGAATGACATACGACTGTCTCTGCTTCTGTAATGGAGTTCACGGGAGCATAAATCAAACACAAACCCTGATCAAACTCTTATCACTGAAATAACTAACCTAGTGAGTCGCCTACATAGACAGCACTGCAGGGCACCACAGGTGTGCACAGCTGACTGCTATCACTGATATACTGTTATAACTTTTTAACATTTTAGTTCACATTTAGAAATTTGTGCAATATTAGTTTTTCTGTTTTAAATAATTTAGTTGTGTGTTTTTTAATAGTATTTAAAATATAGTATTTTCACAATTTTATTTATATATTTTAATTTACTTATTTTACTATAGTTTTGTTTAAATAATTCGATTTTTATAATAAATTTATATGTTTTTACTTTTAGTTAAATTTCGTTGTGTTATTTGTCATTTTTATTATTTTATAATCTAATTCATGTAATATAAATTTTTTATAGAATATTTATTATTTTGTATTCGTTACTTTTAATTTATTGAGTTTGTAATTTCATTACAGTATTTATACTTTTTTATTTATTTATTAATTTTTGTATTTAGTAGTTTAGTAAATGCCTTTTATTTTATTTTATATTTATTTTTATATATTTTATTTCAAGTAATATTTTTTATGGGTTTTATGGCAACATTTATTTTACATTTTTGTATGAAAAAAGGTCAAATATATGTTAAAAAACATATTTTTTATGGATTATATATATATATAGCAGATGGGTTTTAGTAACAGCTGCTCGTGCTCAGTGTTTTGGGTTTACATTTTAATTTTAAATGACACTAAAAGGATATTAGGAATAATGATCTGTCTTTGTTAAAGTAGTTTAATGAAGATGCTGGTCAGGAGGAAGAGTTATGATCTGTCAGCTCATATATTTGCAGATGTTCCTCCAGATGTGATGAAACGCTCCTGCGCTGAAGATTAATGGAAAGCAGAAGATCGGCGATGTGTGTGTGATTAATCACCCTCAAACCCAGCGCTTCCTACAGAGAAACAATCACACACACATCCACTGATCGAACGCTGGCTAACACTCAAGGGTTAATAACAGCATAGATAGCACTGTTTCACTGGAGGAAGTGTTATTATGGATTATTTGAGTTAAAATCATCTTAATGCTGGATGTGTTTCAGGTTTTGTCTTCTCCAGATGTTCACTGATGGACTGGAGTGCTGTGGATTATTGTGATGTTTTTATCAGACTCTCATTCTGACGGCACCCATTCACTGCAGAGCATCCATTGATGAGACACTGATGCAGTGCTACATCCTGATGCTTTAATCTGGAAAACTAGATTCGATAGTTGTGTTGGACAGGGAAGGGAATTATTTAATTCATTAAAACGTTGATTCCTGTTACTTTAATCGGTCTTAACTATGTACTAAACAAAGAAAAGAAAAATAATAATACTATATGTGGTAACCAATATGTATTTATTTATTTATTTCCCAGTGTTTACAGTGTTAAAAATAAAAAGACATCTGATAATAACACGGCATGTAGTGTATTTACAAAACTGTAAAAAAAAAAAAAAAAAAAAGAAAAAAAAAATTTAAATTAAAATTTTAATTAAAATTTAAATTAAACAATTCAACAGGTCAAATAAAAAAAATAATATTTCATAATTTATAAAAATAAATATTTTTATAATTTCTAAAAATAAATAATTTTTAAAATAGATGCTGTTATACTTCTGTTGTTGGCAGATTTGAGGAGGTCAGAAACATTCATCTGAAGGTTAAAGCAGTTCTGCATCAGTGAGGATAATGAAAAGAGCTGAAGTTTCAGGCTGTTCTTGTCTTTTAATTATTCTCTGTTTGTCACAAAATACAAGAGATTCCCGCTTGATTAAAGACACGAAAGCAGCAGAATTACTGCTGTTCAATTATATTAAGAGCAGTTCAAACTTTCATTACGGTTATTCCCGAACTAGAATAAACTCATTATATATCAGATATACTAAGATCTCAAATTAAGACCCTGGTTTGTAGTTAATGAGTCTCCTCTATTTATCATTTATATTTTAGTTATTTTTATTTTTGTATGCCCATAAATTTAATAATTTAATTACATTTTATTTTATTAAAGAGTTTTACTTTTTTAAATTATTATTATTATTATTATTTTTTTTTTATTTTATTTTCTTACATTTATTTCATTTTATATAAATTTATTTATATAAACCACTAAATTTCAATATAAAATTTATTTTATTTTCTACTTACATTAATTTTTTTTGTATACCCCTGAATCTTTGCATATTTTATTATTTATTTTATTTAGTTTTAATTTCCCACCTTTTAAATGTTTGTTTATTCCTCTGTTTGTGTGCATGCAGTATGGAAGGCTGATAATGGAACTCTACATTCTGTTCTCAATAAAACCTACTAAAATAAATCTTTTGTTTCCTTTAACACAGAGTAAAAGTCCTTGAAGAGAAAGAGATGAATGGAATGAGCATTTTCTTACAGGATGGAAAGATCATGAGCTGCTTCATTAATCACAGTGTGTAAAGAAGAAGAAGGAGTAAACCAGAGGAACATCTGTAGTGTGAAGAAGCTTTTTACTTCTGTAAAGAACTAAACTAAACTTCTGCTCTTCATGAATCCTAAACCTCACAGGAGAGACCGGCTGATTAAAACACGTCACAGACACTGACTCCAGATTCAGACAAACATCTTCTCTGGACAGTTTGGGAGATTACAAGGCCACAAGAAAGGAATTATTTTAGATTCAGTCTGAAGAACAACACAATTTAGCGGTTCACTAAACACTTCAGTGTGGCTCTGAGCGTTCAGATACACACTTTTATTGCTGAATATACCCTAAATATCAGCATACATTCATTTATTTTTATTTTTATACCACTGGATTTCAATAAAAAAAATATTTTACCAATTAATATAAATATAAATTGTATTTTATTTTTATACCACTGGATATCAATATAAATGTTATTTTATAAATAAATAAAAAATCATACCACTTAATATCAATATACATTTTTTTTTTTTTGTATGCTACTGAATATAAATAAAAAAAATATTTTAGTTTAGGTTTTTTATACCAATGAACATAACTATACATTTTAAAAAAAAATTTGTATACCACTGAATATCAATATATAAATTTAAATATAATATTTATTTAATTACATTTTTGATTCCCACTGGATATCAATATAAATATATATATATTTTTTTAATGTTCATACCAATTAATTTCAATATAACATTTTATTTTAAAAAAAATTGTATAAATATAAAATAAAACTGTAATATTTTTGCATAATCAACACCACCAAATCAAAAGATTTGGGGTTGGTATATTTTCTTTTTTAATGCTTCTGCTCACCGAGGCTGCATTTAATAAAAAATACAGTAAAAATAGTGAAATATTATTATAATGTAAATCATCTGTTTTCTGTGTGAAACTGTGTTAAAGTGTAATTTATTTCTGTGATGCTCCGCTGTATTTTCAGCATCATTCCTCCAGTCTTCAGTGTCACATGATCTTCAGAAATCATGAAAATATGAAACATTTCTGATTATTATCAATGTTGAACACAGTTGTTTTGCACAATATGTTTGTGGAAACTGAAAAATATTTAAACACACACACACACACACACACACACAGACACACACACACACACTAGGATCTGGTTTAACTTCATGGCTAAAGCTCTCGGCCCGATATCGACCCGTTTGAGAACCCGTTGTGGTTAGGGCTCGGCTCCGAGGAGTTATAGAGGGATCGATACTGAAGCTCAATTATTGTATCAAACATTGAACGCCAGAGTTTAATAGTGAGGACTGAAACAAACAGGCAGCAGAGAATCAATCAATAACACATGATGAATATCGCTCGTCTGTATGGAGATGTGCAGCGCTGGAGAGCGGCTCTCAGGGACTCTCAGATTCAACATGTACATCCTTCTTTATAGCTGAATACACTACAATCCAGAAAGCATTTCTTTTTTATTTTTTATTTAAATGGCTTTATTTTACTTAGTTTTGTTTTATTTTATATTTTACTGTTATTCTTGTATACCACTGAGTTTCAGTATAAAATGTAATTTAATATAATATTAGTTCAATTCATTTTTTATTTAGTTTAAAATTTTTGTATACACCTGAATCTCAGCATTTTACATTTTCAGATTTTATTTTATTAAATTTTACTGAGTTTTATTTAATTGTAAAAAAAAAAATTTGTATATCACTGAATTGCAATTTAACGTTTTAATTATTTTGGATTTATTTCATTGTATGGTGTTCAAAAGATTGGGGTTGGTGAGATTAATTTATTTATTTTGAAAGAAGTCTCTTCTGCTCAACCAGACTGCATTTATTTAAAAATACAATTACAGTAAAAACAGTAATACTGTAAAATAGTTTTGTTTTTATTTTACTGTTATTTTGTATACCACTGAATTTCAGTATAACATTTAATTAAATTTTATTTATTTAATTTTTCATTTGGTTTTGAATTTTTGTATACACCTGGATTTCAGCATTTTATATTTCATATTTCATTTTATTTTATTTTACTAAGTTTTATCTAATTTTAAACTTTTATTTCCGTATATCACTGAATTGCAATTACAAATTGTATTTGGGATTTATTTCATTTAAGTCTCTTCTGCTCACCAAGGCTACATTTATTTGATAAAATTACAGTAAAAACAATAATACTGTAACATATTATCAGAATGTAAAATAACAGTTCCCTTTCAAGGGAACCTGGAGCTGCGGAGGATGCACCCTGTAGAAACAGCTACACTTTCTAATGAATGTGGCAGTAGTTCAGGACAGGATGAGCTTGAACTGGAAACAACAGTGAAGCCGTTAGGAGCCGTTCACACTGCGTTTAACAGATGGAGGGATTCTGATCCTGATCATCTTAATCACTCGCTCGTCTCCATCAGGACCTGTGTGTGGAGGACCTGTTGATGTCGGAGGATTATAATGAGCAAAGCGAATCCTCAGACGGATCTTAATGAAATGCAACGAGGCTGTGTGTTTGATTTAATGAGGGACAGCGGAGGATTAAGGACCGGTGTGTTTTGGATCCGTCTGCATGAATCCACACACTTCAGTTTGGGAAATAAGAGTTACTGCTGTTCCTGTCTGAGAGACGGAATCACACTGGACCAAAACATCATGTGTGTGTGTGTGTGTGTGTGTAATGACATGGGTATGACACAGGTATTACAAGGAGAGGTTGACTTATGAGCACATAACCCATGTCCCCATTTTTCAAAACACTTATAAATCATACAGAATGAGTTTTTTTGAGAAAGTAAAAATGCACAAAGTTTCCTGTGAGGGTTAGGGTTAGGTGTAGGGTTGGTGAAGGGACATAGAATATACAGTTTGTACAGAATAAAAACCATTACACCTATGGGATGAACACACTTTACACAAAAACAAACAATCTCAAATTGTTCATATTAACAACATCAACATTGCATGTATTTAGAGTGTATGATCTGTAAATTTCAATTTCTGCACAGTCTAATCTCTAATAGTCATACCACTCGAATATATTCCTCTTTTAAATTCAAAAAGCAGTTTCTTGTTCTTAAGAACTCATTCTAAAATTACACGTTTAATTCTCCGCCATCTTTAGATGTAGCCGACTAGCCAGGACTCATTCTTTAGACCTAACATAATGACGTTAATTGGTTATGAACTTGCTTAATAATTGATCTGGATCATTTTTAAACAAAAAAATAAAAGGAATGCAGCTTTACTAATGGCATTCAGCGATTTCGGTTTTATTTCTATTAATCATGCAAAGCTAGTCTTTATAAAGACAGAACTGCTACAAACTCCTCGTCTTCTCTTCTGGTTTCTCTCAAACTGACCGAAGGTCTGTAAACAAGGTCTCTCTGGACCACACCTGCACCCTCTTTAACCCTCAATCGCTCTCTGCGGCATCGCTTGACAACATTTGCCTTGAAGCGTCAAGTGAAGCCTTCAGCACATCTGCGTCCCTCCAGCCTGCAGCAAACATGAAGGACTATCGGATGCTGGAGACAAACGCTGAATTAAAAACCAAGAAGAGAAACCCATGCGTCTCTGGAGAAGCTGCTCCTCGGCCAGCGCTGCGTCCTCAATGTGTCAAAACTGATCTATCATCAGCTCTCGACCTGAATGACACCCAACAGACCCGCAGCTCACCTTCAAACATCCTCCTGCCAGAAGAAAAAGCATGCGTGAGAATACCATCATATAAATATATCAGCATCTGCAGCAAATTCAGATTTTTGAATAAAACTTAGCTGCTTTTTCCTCCATATTCTCACTATATCCCACTTTTCTTCAAAGGCTTATCAACATTCTTTTCACATTTGTTTGTGAAAATGTATGAAAAATATCACTACGCGTGATAATCAAATGAAACATTTGGATAAAAATATACATAAAGTAACAGTAAAGATATAATAATACTATTGAATTAGCACTGAACAGAACTCTTATGGTGACACACCCATTTTTTTCCACTCAATAATGTTGTACTTGAGATCTTATGTCATTTGAACATCTTTTCTCATAATAACATAATCTTAAAACATTAAAACAATATCTTTTCCCATAATTACGTGATATTATATCATAAAAACGACATATTTTTCTTGTTAAAATGACATCTCATAATAGACGTTATAATGAAATATCCTTATTAAAACCAATTTTTTTCTTGTAATAGGAATATTATTATTGTTATTTTCTATAATATCTTTTATAATGGATATTTAACAATATTTTTTAACAACATAATGTCATTATTATAAGAAAATAAAGTAATTTTAGGAAGAAAAATATGTTTTAATGAAATAACGTCTTATTATTAGGAGAAAATATGTGGTTTTAATGACCTAACATCTTGTTATTATGAGAAAAGATGTCGGTAAAATGACATTAGATCTCGTTTTTATGACATAATTGAGTGGAAAAAATGATGTGTGTGGCAGCAATGTGTCACTGTTCAGTTACGAATGAAACTGCAGCAGTCACACCACAGAGCCCTGTGGTACTATTATGTTTTTTGCACACATATCGTGTTAGTAGCTATCCAGGTAAAATGAGTCAGCAACAAACACTTTAGCTCAAAAGCCTTCATTATTTTATGAGTCAATCAAGTTTTCTTTTCACTTATTCCACGTCATTATGAATTTAAATGTTTATAATGGGACCATGACTTTGGCAGAAACCTGAGGAGGATAAGATGGAATCAAACTCTTGTTCTTTGGGACTTGAGGTGATCATCAGACCATCAACATGCCCAAAGATCATTATTCTTCTAAACTGACTATAAATGGTGAAGTCGAATAGTCTTGACGGAGGCAGCGGTCGAGCACAGAAGCCCAAGAGTCTGTAAATGACTTTCACAGCAAACGCACATCGGTTTCCCAGCCTCTGATAAGTCCAGGGGATTTAGCACTTTGGATTCTGACTGGAAAACATTCACATTATCATGTCCCTCTCTGCACACCAGTTGGCAAACACAATCCAGATGACATAAAGGCTGTTTGGAGATCAGTAATCCGCTCACATTGTTACTGCGGGAACACACAGCGTTTCGCTCGGATGGAGGCAGCACTGCAGAATCACAGTTTGATACTCAAACAAGAACACAGTCCCTCACACAACAGCTGGACGGACGAACACCAAACCGCCGTCACACTGATGTATGTGATGATATGCAGGAGAAGAAGAAAAGCGCTCATAAAAATGCAAATTAAAACAGTTTCTCATGTTGATCTGGTCCTGTTCTATTTCCTCTCTTCTGGGAAACACAATGAGATGTTCGAAAAAATGCACGAGGCTCTCCGCTATAAAAGTGGAATTTGATTTATATGGAAAAACTTCAGAAGAGCTTAAAAGTGTCCTCACATCCAGGCCAGCCTAGATGTAGATGAGTTTGCTTCTTCATCAGATTTGGAGAAATGTAGCATTGCATCACTCTCTCAGCAATAGATGCTCTGCAGTGAATGGGTGCCGTCAGAACGAGAGTCCAAACTAAAAACAACGGTCCATAATCCATAATAACTGTAAAGTGCATCTGCTGTTGTCTCTCACAGATTAGTTTAGATCTGTTTAAACGCTGCTTGATCTGTGCCGATTTCTCTCCTGATTCAGAACAGAACACTGTTTCACTGGAGGAAGTGTTATTATGGATTATAGACTCTATGTGTTTGAGTTAAAATCATCTTAATGCTGGATGTGTTTCAGGTTTTGTCTTCTCCAGATGTTCACTGATGGACTGGAGTGCTGTGGATTTCGTGTGAGACTCTCATTCTGACGGCACCCATTCACTGCAAAGCAAATGATGCAATGCAACATTTCTCCAAATCCGATGAAGAAACAAACTCATCCTAATTTCGGATGGTCTGAGGTACATTTAAATTTGTAGGTGAATAATGTCTGCATCTGATGGGACGTTATTGTGGTTAAAATGGTACAGATTTTTCCTGATTTTCTGCTAAAAGGTTTATAGGACAGACTGACAGTGCTAACATTTCATAATCTGGGCTCCGTCTGTCCGTCTGTCAGTGCGAACATTGACATATGATGATGCATCGGCTCCAAACCATTTAACAGCAACTTACAGGAAGTGCTTGGGTGCAACTTCCCAATTCACAGCATCTCAGTTTAAACTATTTATTCAGTCCCATGTCAAATCGACTTCAGTTTCTGCAGCCTGGTCTGGAATAATAACCTAATTATAAGCACAAAACAGTGTCCGTTTCAGACACCAGCCACTAGACTAGAGGAGAGGCGCTGTTTCTGGAATAGACCGGGACACCGGCGATCAATAAAGCCTTCAGATGGACGAGCGGTGCCTGGGGTAAAGAACTCTGAGTCAATGAACTGTGACTGGCCATTAAGAGAAATCTAATTAAGTGCACCACGGTATTTTCATTTGCGTCCACCAGAAACAAAGCTTTAGAGAATTCCAGAGGACAGAGTGCTAAATGCAGAAGAAAAACAGGAAAATATATGAATAAACAAGACATTTTGAATGTCCTGTTCAGAACAAAAGAAATGCAATTACACCTAAAAGACTAAAAATTGGTTCTAAGAACGTTCTAAGAACATCAGAACACAAGTCAAGATATTTTTGATGAAATCCCAGAGTTGAATCTGAAACATTTAAGGCACAGAAAGGTAGTAAGGACATCATTAAAATGGTCCATGTGTAATCAGTGGTTCAAACGTGATGTTATGAAGTTAAAAGAATACAGTTTATGTGCTTAGAAAAAAAAAATAATGACTTGATTTTGACAATTTCTTCTCTTCATGCATGTGCCATGGCACTGAACACTATCATAAAAACGAATAAAGAAAACACTATAAAAGAAGCTATTCATCAAAAATATTGAAGATATTTTTATATTATATTTTGATATTTTGATATTTGATATTTTTGATATTTTGATATTTTTTCAATTATTTTATATGTATATATTTTTAGATTTTATTTCAGTTAATGTTTACTTTAATTCAAGTAACAAACATGCTTTTCTATGTGATGTACTAAAATAATTAAAAACAAAATACAAACAAAACAAAAATATAAAACTTTTTATTCTAATAAAAAAAGGGTTTAAGCAAAATAAAAACACAATTAAACACAAACACTTTCTCATTTCTCTCTCTACACACATGCTCTCTCTCTCTCCCTCTCTCTCTCTCACACACACACACACACACACACACACACACCCCTCATTATAGACTGTGGTGTGAATCAATAGCTATTCATGGAAACACAAAAGAGCTCTCGATGGCGACTGTGGCCTTCTTTCAAATTTCTAGGAACAGAAATCCAGAAAAACTGATTAAACCTTTAATAAAGGAGGCCAACGCAGCGCTCATGACGTACTCTACTCTGAAAACAGCATGTTTACATCCTGCATCACAATTAACATTGATCAGTCAAGTTTCTGATAATGAATTAACTCATGAATGCCTGGATCTGTGGAGGGAGGATGAAATAATGATACTAACACTATAGTTCACTGAAACTAAAACCATAAAAAACAGTTTCATTGCTTGGAATAAAGTAAACATTCACTAAAAAACAGTTCATACATTATATATATATATATATATATACAAAATGGGAGTTGTTGCTCTTAAAATCTATGGAAATTAAATTCTTCTCATGCACTGAGAACTAGATTCATTCATTTTTTCATTGTAAATTTGTGAACCATTTAATAGCTCTGTGATTAACAGACAATCAGAATTAATAAAAAAACTCTGAATGGCTGGATTATGGATAATATTCTTATAACGGCTCTGGAATGAGAAGGGAATTAATCAGAGACTCAGAATAGTTCCTAGTTTGCATTAATTACAGATATTTTATACGTCAAAGCTTAAATGATTCTGAAGTGCAGGTCTGCATGTGTTGAAAACCTGAAAACCTTCATGAAACCTGGTCAGTCCTGGTTCTTCAGTGATCTGAAAGTGTTTCTACATCTGCTTTCCAGTTCCTTTAGACAGTAACTAATACTGTAACCCATTACTTTTTAAATAAATTAACTCACGTGTTTCCGTTTATTCAAGTATGAGCTGCAGTCATGGCGAGTCGAGAGCAACACAAGTTTCTCAAAGTGGAAATATGCTCATTATTTCACTTTAGTTGAGCATAAAGACAAAAACCTTTTAGGTTTAATGTAATGTAAGCTGTGTCTTTCTGGTTCGAATGTCCTATCCTACCCCACGAATTTCCAATCCGTGCTCAGATTTTGGTAACCGTACCCTCGGTTTTTGAATCTGTACCCACAAATTCATAATCTGCGCGCACACTTTCCCAATCTGTTCCCATGGATTTGTAAACTGTAGCCTACTCACGGATTCATGCAGCAAGCTCCTACGTGTTAACATACAGTTTTAATGAATATTATTATGTGGAATGGGTCTACAGCAAAGTGTCTTAAGTGATTCTCTGTATGTTTTTCTAATACAGGTGAAACATTGTTGAAAACATGCAGCCTGTCTCTACTTTGGAGTCGCTGGCTTTCAGTCAGATCCTTAGCATGATAACATAGATTTCATTTTTAAACAACATTTATATATATATATATATATATATATATATTATTCAGGTGTTTTGTTATTTATTTCAGAAATCCTTGTGATATACAATATTCAGTTTGTGCTGGTCTGCCTCAATCAAAATAGTTTTTAAAAATTACTTTCTGTTTTACTGTGTTTGTATATAGACCATAACGCATAAAAGTGCATTAGTGGAAACATTAAAGAAAGTTCTTTAAAAAAGTAACTAAAAAGTTACTTTTAACAGTAATGCATATTTCTTAGTAACTAGCACAACACTGGTGTTGTCATAATGTTCACCTTGGAGATTGAAAATGTTTCTTTTTTGAGACCCCAGGAGCCCAAATTCAGACCCAGAACAATAAAACCCACAGAAGAGGTGGGAGTTCAAAGGAGGAATCTTTATATTACCAAACTGCAGCGAGAGAAAGAGTAGATATAAGTCATGATCTGCAAGATTAACCACAATCTGATGTGATCCGACCACCTCAGAGAAAACCAGTGTTGAGCTGCTGCAAGAGCTTCTGAAGCACAGCAGCTGTGGCCAAAGAGTTCTCGTGTGTTCGGAGCGGGATCGCGAATCATTTGAGTCAGTTCGGGGATAGCGAATCATTTGAATTAGTTCGAGAGTTCGGAGCGGGATCGCGAATCATTTGAGTCATTTTGGGGATCGCGAATCATTTGAATTAGTTCGACAGTTCGGAGCGGGATCGCGAATCATTTGAGTCAGTTTGGGGATCGCGAATCATTTGAATTAGTTCGGGAGTTCAGAGCGTGATCGCGAATCATTTGAGTCAGTTTGGGGATCGCGAATCATTTGAGTCAGTTTTGGGATCGCGAATCATTTGAATTAGTTCGGGAGTTCAGAGCGTGATCGCGAATCATTTGAGTCAGTTTGGGGATCGCGAATCATTTGAGTCAGTTTTGGGATCGCGAATCATTTGAGTCAGTTTGGGGATCGCGAATCATTTGAATTAGTTTGACAGTTCGGAGCGGGATCGCGAATCATTTGAGTCATTTTGGGGATCGCGAATCATTTGAATTAGTTCGACAGTTCGGAGCGGGATCGCGAATCATTTGAGTCAGTTTGGGAATCGCGAATCATTTGAATTAGTTCGAGAGTTCGGAGCGGGATCGCGAATCATTTGAGTCAGTTTGGGAGTTCAGAGCGTAGACAGTAAAAGAAATGGACACAGCGACCCCACTGGATTCAACTGAGAAAAATGAAGTGAATTAGAAGCACGCAGTTCCTGGGGGTCGGGCGTACTGCACAGACTCAAACTGAGCTTGATGACGTAGATGTCACGTGAGCAACATGTATTTCTTCTAATCGCTGTGCCAAGAGAAATCTGAATCACCCACCGAATCTTCCAGAGAAGGCGAGCGTGAACAGGAGCAAATTTTAGTAAGTATTGTGATTAATTATCTCCCTTGTCTTCATGCCTCCACGTCTCCCCTAGATAGCTTCATAGACAGTAAAATATTGCCTGCGAGCTTCTCCTCCTGTCCATACCGTAATTTCTCTACTGTGCCACAGAGAATCGCTGGTTATGATGCAATAATTAGCCTATTTTTTACAAAAACTGTTTTTTACAATAACTAAAAAGTTACTTTTAACAGTAATGCATCTCTTTTTGGTGTAAGTAATCAACAAAGTAATTGAGTTACTTTTTGAATTAAGTACCTAGTAACTGTAACTAGTTTATTTCTTAGTAACTAGCACAACACTGGTTATTGAGTGCAAATGATATAAGAGAGATAAATGAACCGTCTCCCAGATTTCCAGCTGAACTCTCGCCGCTGTGAGGAAAGAAACAGACACAGATCTTCATCGCTTATTATTTTATGGTTATTGAGGTGCATAAACAGTCAAATGTGCACATGCAGCAGAAATAAAGCATTCCCACCCTTTCAGAAGATTATATATTACAGCTATTATGAAACTAAAAGCATAATTTTCCCCTATAAACTAAACTGAATTTATTTACTTTCAGGAACATCCTTTACTAACACTAAAAAAATGATACTATTATCGTTTTTATTAATATTTTGAATTTGTTTTTATTTTAGAATGGGTGTTGTCATTTAAAATGTCTTTTTAGCATTTTCTTTTATTTATTTATTTTTGTTTGTGTGTTTTTAGATGTTTTATTTAGTTTTTATGTGAATATAGGTTATTATTTTTTATTAAAATTTTTATTTATTTTAGTAAAGATAAATTAAAATGAGAAACGTGCTTGTAATAAAATAAATATTTATTTTAAAAAAAAAATTAATTGTGAAAAAAACCTAACTGGATAAAACTTTAACACAATATTCAAAATAAAATAAACAAATATACAAATGTATTCAAAATAATACTAAAAACTGTAAGAGCCGAGCGCGCCGTCTAAACCCCGACCGGAGCATCTGAAGATGTGAAAAGAACAGAGAGAGACAGAGAAATCTGAATTATGAGTCAAGAGATGATGATAAAACTGGATTAATGTGCTTTTGTCATCAGCAGTTCTGTACGATCATGGGTTTGATTCCCAGGGAAAGCAGGAACAGATCACATGTGCATTTTTTACATTTAGTACAATCAGAAAACATGCGTGATCTAGATTTGGTGAAGATGCACTAACTGTGCAGAATCAGTCGAGTGAAGAGTTATTTATTAGGGTTATTATGCTACAACTAAAACCATTAAAACATTAAAATGAATGTCAAATGAAATACCTAATATATAAAATATTTTATTTCAGGTTACTTGCCAAGTCGTTTTCGTTATATATATTACAAAGCACCGAATTAAATGTATCTTTTGCTCGAGTTTTATGCAATATCCAACGTTTTGCATAAAAATATGCATAATAAAGTCAGTGCTTACAGGTCAATAAACCCAATCAAAACCTCTAATAACACAGTGATGAATGATGAAGGATGGAGGAGCATGATGAACGCACAGATGAAGAAGATAAACTCACATGACCATGTGACAATAAACACACACTCAGAAGATAAAAGCTGAAAGGAAGAGTTAATATGGATTACGGACTTAATGTATTTCAGTTAAAAACGTCCACGAAGGAGAATGAGTGAGAGCTCTTGTTAATGTGTTAAAAGTGTAACTGCTTTCCAACGTCTTCCTCATCCTCTACATCTTGAAGAGTCAAGAACACATTTCTCCATCTTCAGGGTCAGAAACAGCAACGACTGCGCTGACATTTCACACAGATCAAGCAAACATCTGAACCCGTGTGTGTCCTGCAGAAGAAAGTGCTTCTCTAACGGAGAAGCTGAAGAAGAGAATGTCAGACGGCGTCCTCCGGGGAAACACATTATATAATTACCCGAAGAAGAGAGAGAAATGAAGCCTGAAGCAGACTGCATCTCTATCAGCGGCCGACAGACTCACGCTTGATGTTTCTCACTTTGACTCCTCTTTATTCTCACTTTCAGCTGTCACCAAGAGAACGATTGATAAAGCTGGAAACGAGCGCTGGGTCGCTGTGCGAAACAAGGTTGAAAAGGCCTTTTAAAAGGTCATTTAACTTTGTGTTTGCTTGTACTTCTGTCATGAAGTAATCTGCCTCCAGCAAGAGCTACGTGAACAGGTTACAGTTTTGCAGTGAGATATTAATTTCTCTGAGCGCCTCATTTTTGTTAAGAAATAACAGTGATGTTGAGCTCAACTCTTGTTGTCAACTGAAAGCATTTTTTTTTGTCTTATGAATTTTTTTCTTAATAATCAGATGAGTTTACAAACTGTATCACATGTATTTATTTATTTATTTTCATTAAATGTATTATTTTTTATATATTATTATTTTATTAATTGTATTAAATTACTAAATAAATATTTTTATTTAATTATATTGAAGTTACATTACACACACCGTTTTCATTAAATGCATTATTCTTATATATACATTTTTTATATACATTTTATTAAATTACTAAAAATGTTTTCATTAATTTACTAAATAAATATTTTGTAGTAAATTACATTTAAGTATTTATTTATATTCATAATTTTGTATTTTTAAATAATATTTTTTTAATAAATATTATTAAATTACTAAATATTTTTATTAAATTACATTTAAGTATTTATTTATTTATTCATTCATTTTCTTCAAATGTATAATTTTTTTATAAATTATAATTTTTAAATACATTTTATAAAATTACTAAATACATATTTTTATTAAATTTCATTTAAGCATTTATTCAATCTGCTGACGAAAATCTGAGCGGCTTGACAAAAGAGTCATATTTTACGTATTACACCGTGTTGCTGATCTTAAGTGAAATACAGAACGAGGATCTTCCTGATGTACTTTGACAGGTGTTTTTACAGAAAAGAGATGAGAATAGAGTAAAACTTCTTTCAGAGACACACTAAAGCTTTCTCTTCTCTTTCTGTGAACAAGCCAAACTTTCTCTCAGACATATTTCGGGTGGTCTTGGGTAGATTTATTAGGTTGCATCTGCTGTAGGACGAGGATCAATCTAAAGGAAGACTCTGCAGGTGTTTTCTGATTTATGTCCCATCCAAACAAACACTTTGCATTTCAGATTTACCGTTTAAAGGGATAGTACACCAAAATTATCATTTACTCTCCCTTCCCATAAGCCAAAAAAAAGAGAAAAATATATATAAATATTATTTATTTATACATGTTATGATTTTAATTTTTTTATTAAAATTGCAATTTTATATTTTATTATTTTCAGTTATTTTATTATTACTGTTTTGATTTGTAAAGCATGTTCCTTTGCTGATTTTTATTAGATGTGTTATGAATGGAAGCTTGTTTCGGCCACTGAATAAAAATAAAAAGGTTATCAGGACTTTTTGAAAGATATAAACTCACAATTGAGACATTTTTTCCTCAGAAAATCAAGATGTAAATCTGCTATTGTAATGTATTTTTATTTTATTTTTATTTAGTGGTGGAGGTGTTTCCATACATGTATAATAAACAACAAAATACAGTTTTCATCAAATGTAGACTGAAATAAATGAAAGGCAAAGTATATATATATATATATATAGTGATGAAAGATATTATATTTTTGTATACTTTAAAAAAAATATATATATATATAAAATATCTTTGATCACTGTTTGCTTTAATTGTATGTAAAATGAACAGTTTGGAGATTTTTCAAACAACATTCAACAAACACAGATTAAGATTCACGTGACACGCTTCTGAGAGATAATTAACACATTCACATTAATATGCAAAGTCCACAAAATACATTAAAACAGAAAACAGCATAGAAATACATACAACATAGAATTAAAAAAAATATAATTACATACAGTACAGTACAGACCAAAAGTTTGGAAACATTACAATTTTTAATGTTTTTGAAAGAAGTTTCTTCTGCTCATCAAGCCTGCATTTATTTGATCAAAAATATAGAAAAAACTGTAATATTGTGATATATTATTACAATTTAAAATAATAGTTTTTAAATGTATTATACTTTAAATTATCATTTATTTCTGTGATGCAAAGCTGAATTTTTCGGATCATTATCACATGATCCTTTAGAAATCATTCTAATATGATGATTCATTATCAAAGTTGGAAACCGTTCTGCTGCTTCATATTTTTTCAGAACATGTGATACTTTTTTAGGATACTTTGATGAATAATAAAAAAATAAGCTATGTTTTTAAAATATAAATATTTTATAATAACAATATACACTACTGGTCAGTAATTTGGGGTCAGTCATTTTTTTTTCTTTTTTAAATAAAATCATTTCAGCAAGGATGTGTTAAATTGATAAAAAGTGATAGTAAAGAAAATATATATTGTAATATAATTGTTTTTTTTGTTTTTTGTTTTTTTTAAATAAATGCAGTTCTTTTCAACCTTTTATTGATCAAATATATTAGAGAGCAGAACTGTTTCCAACACTCATAATAAATCAGAATATTAGAATGATTTCTAAATGATCATGTGACACTGAAGACTGAAAATTCAGCTTTGCATCACAGGAATAAATTATTTTTTTTAAGTATATTCAAATAGAAAACTATTATTTTAAGTTGTAATAATATTTCACAATATTACTGTTTTTTTTGTATTTTTGATCAAATAAATGCAGGCTTGATGAGCAGAAGAAACTTCTTTCAAAAACATTAAAAATAGGAATGTTTCCAAACTTTTGGTCTGTACTGTATGAAAATATAATGTATGTGACCCTGCAAAACACAAAACCCGTCATAAGGGCCAATTTCTCAAAACTGAGATGTATGCATCATCTGAAGCTGAATAAATCATCTCTCCATTGATGTCTGGTTTGTTAGGAGGACAATATTTCAAAATCTGAGGGTGATGTAAGAGCTATTATGGTCTATTGTAATTCTGTGTTTTACCACTAGGTGGAGTGTGCGCCTGAATGAGTATATAGTAAGAGAGGGCACATTATTATTTTTATATTTATATTTGTATAATATTTCTAATCAAAAATTAGATATATCCTATTCACATTAGGACATTTACTAAATATCTTCGAGGAACATGATCATTATTTAATATCCTAATGATTTTTGGCATGAAAGAAAAATCTGTATATCATTACAATGCATTGTTGACTATTGCTACAAATATACCCCAGCGACTTTAAAAAAGTTTTTCACGTTTCCACACAAAATTTTTGCATTGAAGTAGTTTTGAGGGAAATGTGCTTATTTGTCATGAAAATAATTCCAAAATATGCTAATTGTTCATCAATAATATATAATTATTTGTTTTTGGGGGGAAATGTGACCCGCACGGTTCTGCAGTACACATGTGCAACCAGCAGGTGTCACTAAAACATCACAGACAGACTTAAGAACTAGAACTGTACACTTGTCTGTGGCTCTTCAGTAATCCATGCAGCTCTTTTTAAAGTCTTTTGAAATCTGTTTTTCCACTATGCGAGTTTGCATTAAGTTAAATAAATATAGCTAGCATTTCTCATGTAAACGTGCCTTCTTATGATGAATGACTTATTGTGTTACTCATTTGTGTGGGAATAAATGAAAAAGGCTGTTGTGGCGTAATGACGCTATTCTACAGAGATCCAGCAGATGGCGCCCTTCACTGATAAAAACATTATGGTTTATCCACAGCAGCTCTCTCTCTCTCTCTCTTACACACACACACACACACACACACACACACACACACACACACACACACACACACACACACACACACACACACATAACAACCATGACATTACTACATTACTATAGTAAAACTGTAGTAATCCTGATGTTCTTGGCATATTGATATTTATTTACAATTTCATGTCTGTATTGCAAATACAATGTCCAATAAAACTTTGGAATACATGTAAACTCATCACAAAAATGAAAATAAAGCTTACTTCACTCATAATTCAGCTTGTAATCAACAGATGACGTGTTAATGAAGACAAAAAATATTCAGAAACGTAAATCACAGCTATTGTGTATTGACAATTTGGCGTGCAAACAAATCAACCTATGCTGTACTACAGTAAATAAAATCCGACACTGTGAAGTTTGGAAACGAACTAACTTTTATGGTTTATTAATGTGTGTTTTTATTCTCCGAGACGGGATAAAAATGGTGAGTTTAAACTTCCCGCGTTGCCTGAACACAGAACAGCGCCACGAGGACGTTAGTGGACAAAATAATATTGCATCCGTAGTGGTCTAGCACTACCATTGAGAATGAATGGGGAAAATTTTCATGCTTAAAACAAGAACAAATACCCAAAGTGGTTGGAAAAATAATTGTGTTTTCCTTTAATTTAGTTTTAATCATAAACACTTCATTTTGATTAAACAATAGAACAATACTCAATATTTAAAGTCACTTTGCTTCCCAATTGGTAATATATTTGTACTGGAAAACAAGACAAAAATACTAATATATATGCACTTTTTTGGGCTTTGAATCTCAGCACCCATTCACTTCCATTATAAAGCACTTTTGGTATATGTTTAATGTATACTCAGTTGGATTATAACACACACAAAGCTTTATACACAAATCTCAACTCTGCAAGAGCCAGGATGCTGCTCGACGTGTGCTTCAAACTAAAAAAAAAAAAGAAATAATAAATAAAAACGCCACGAGATTAGCTTCTCATGTCGAGCGTGAAAAGAGCAGCGTGAGGAAAGTCGTTAGTGAATCATTTCCCTATTAAAAGGCTTTCATGTGGAATTAGTGCTGATATGTTCAGCAAAGGGCTTGTAAATCTGCACAAGAGACAGCAAATGAAATTTAATTAGAGAGAAGGCGAAGAAGGGAAGCAGCAGAATGAAATCAAATAGATGCAAATAGTTTGCATGAGGGTTTTTTGTTTGTTTTGTGTGCATAATTTTTTGAATGTATAATTTGTCAAGATGAATAACTGAAACATGATATGATATTTCTTTAAATGCGATGCTGCAGCTTCTGTTTAGTTGCTAACTCAGTCACACTGACAATGAAGCTCAATCTAATCGAAGCTGATCTTTTGGGGATGGCCGGTACGTATTAAAGCAGCGTGTGTAATAGTCTGCTGAGATTTGTTTGTCTGGCTGAGAGACGAGCTGATGGTTTCATGCGGCTTATCATTTGAGAAAGTCATTTAATGCATGCTGGGATGTGGAATAGTGTGATTATCCTGTCTGTTCAGGTCCACATCAGGAGCTCAATATATATTACACGCTCAACATTAACACACACAAACAGTTTCTGAGATGAGAGCCAAGGACAAACCTTACATTGTTTTATAGATACACACACAATATTGCACAATTTTTTTTTTTTTTTGTGGAAACTGTGATGCATTCCATTTTTCAGGATTCACAGATTAATAAAAAGTTCAAAGGAACAGCATTTATTTGAAATAGAAATCTTTTGTCACATTATAAATGTCTTTACCGGCACTTTCGATCAATTTAAAGGAATAGTTGAGCCAAAAATGTATATAAACTGACCCAATCTCAGTTCATCTGAGATCAGGATGAGTTTGTTTCTTCATCAGGTTTGTAGAAATGTAGCACTGCATCAGTGTCTCATCAGTGGATGCTCTGCAGTGAATGGGTGCCGTCAGAATGAGAGTCTGATAAAAACATCCCAATAATCCACAGCACTCCAGTCCATCAGTGAACATCTGGAGAAGACAAAACCTGAAACACATCCAGCATTAAGATGATTTTAACTCAAACACATAGAGTCTATAATCATAATAACACTTCTTACTTAGTACTTATTACTTTTTCAAGCATTTTTAAGATGCGACGTCAAGTTAAAAATAGATCCTTTGAAAAAAAACAAAAAACAACACATCATAAGACGTTTTGTTTTGTCTCAAGAACAAGTCACTTCTGCTGATGTTTTTCTCTTAGAAGTATTTTTAAAAATCAAAAATGAATGCATATAATAAAGTTACCAAAACATAAACTAAAATTAAAATGAAAACAGTGTTAACATAGAAGATACTTAAAAATATGAATAAATACTAAAATAGCATATCAATTATGGAAACTTGGTAGAGCACTGCATTTGCAATTATCGCCTGAATACACTGTACGTCGCTTTGGATAAAAGCATCTGCTAAAGGCATAAATCTGATAAATGTAATGCAAATAAGAAGTATTAAAGAGATAATTGTTATAAAGTCAGAATTTTGAGATATAAGCTTGCAATTATAAGAAAACTTTATTTTTTTACTCTCTAAGAATTGACAGTTGAGAGTTTATAACAATTCTGAGAAGAATAAAAAGTGAAATTAAAAGTTTTTTTTTATTTTATTGAAGGAAACAGCTTCCATAATAAATAATACTAAAATAATATAGTAATCTAGGAATGTTTTGTCATTGCAATGAAATAAAAATCCCTATTTTTGTCTTGTTTTCCACTGCAAAACTCTAAACATTTCAACTTTACTTCTCACATGCAACATAAAAGTAGACATTCACCAGGAGGTTTAGAGGCAAGGGGAAGGTAATCAGTAAAAAATGCATTGCATGACTTCAGAAGATGTAGAATATTGTGCATGAGACGGTTTCTGTTTTGTGTTGAGCCTCGGGTCACTTTCTGCCTTCAGTGTGTGCCGATGTAAATAAATCTGACATACGGATGAATGCATGTTCTTTTTCTTTTCATTCTTCTATGACTCTGCTATCCAAGAGAAGACCTAACACGACTGATTCCCACAGCAAACAGCATCACTATTTCCAACAGATGCGCTGGACTGAAAGGAAGAGGTTTCATTCAGACCTGTCCGTGAGACTTTCCAGCAATTATTTTGCATTTAACTTCGACTTCCAAGTTGGTGCTTAAAGTTAACTTTTTGGAGATTTGAGGTTTAATTTATAGTACCTAAACACAATATATAAGCCAGTTTAGCAGTGTTGTTATTGTTAAATAAAACTAAAGCTATAAACATTTTTGCTAATTAAAATAAAGCTGAAAAACCAAACATTTTAGATGAAAACGTATTTATTTATTTATTTTTTTACAAATGACAAAGAAAAATGACAAATGATGCATTGGAAAGAAGTGAAATAAATAATTTGAAGCACTGAAAGTACTAAAACTAAAATTAAAACAAAAACTGATAATAATAAAATAAATCACAATATATAAATAATACTAAAATAATGCAGGAACTATTAATTTTTTTCACATTGCAAGAATAAATGAATAAATTATTCCCTATTTTCCAGTAAAATATCTAATTGCAAGAAAAAATTAATTAAGCACAATTAAGTAAGATTTTATTATTTTTTGCATTACAATTTAATGGTGTTTACACACACACAAAATAAATTTTGCCATTGAAATCTAAACATTAAATGATCTATATTACATTTTGTTTACTGTTTTTACACATGCATATGGTTTTTGCTATATATAATAAATGTAAAGCATTTTGGCTGATGTGAGTTGCTTTAAATGTGCAAAAGAATTGAATAAATGCTTAATAAATGCTACTGAACTGCAGGAACTTATTCAGAAATCTTTGCATTCTGGGAAGCAGGTGCTCAAAGCCTTGATCTCTGGCAGGTTGTTTATATGGTTCACGAATCAATATTAATCTCCAAACCACTATTTCCCAATATGTTCCCAATGCCTGAAACTAAACAGAGCACAACAATAAAACACTGGATGTTTACACTGGATCTGGAGTAAGTCTCCATTCCCTCTCTCTGTGTTTGTTCAGCTCCAGCTCACACTCCGTCTTTATGCACTGACCGACCTTCAGAAAAACTACACAAGACCTTTGAGTTACAGAAACATTTGTGACTCAGATCTCCTTCAGGCAGTCAGACACCGTTTCAACCCAGAAATAATGAGGAAAAACAGAGGGTTATAATGATTACACAGATATTTTAAAGGCTTTGCGGCTACGAAAGGTCATATGTTTATCATGACCTTCAGTGCTTAGAGAAACTCTGAGAAAACTCAGTTTTTGTGTGTTTTCAGTGAGTGGGAAGACTGAGCTAGATTCCCAAAAGCACTTCTTTAGTCACTTTTCACTGTAAAAAAAATGTTAATCGTCAGTATTTTTGTCTTATTTTAAAGTAAAAATATCTGAACATTGTTAAATCAAATGCATTCACTCCTTGTTTTCTGACTTCAAAGGGTAAGAAAAAAAATGATGCCTGAAAATCGTTTAATTTAATGCATTAAAATGATTCTAATTCTAATTTAATGCATTCAAATTATTCTGATTATTTACATTTATTATCTTTTATTATCTACATATTTTTTTAAAAAGCACATCTATTTTTAGATTTACTATATATACAAATTCATAATAGGTTTCACATACATTTTTACTTTATATGACAATATTTCATATACATGTATGGATATATAAGCATATGTATGGAAATATTTAATTTGAATATGGGGAGCAACTTACAAATGAGGAAATGCATGCAATTCATCAAACAGGAGCAGAGCAGCAATAATAATTGCACTACCTCTAAATCAAAACATTGCATAACTAGGATAACACACCTGTATTATGGGCGTGTATTAATTAAGAGCCACTAAATAAGACATGAGTTAAAAACATGTCAGTTCTGTGGAGAATAAAGCAAAGACATGAGATAACTCAGATGATATTTTGGTGAAATAGAGCCTGAGTGAATGAGGAAGTCTGCAGCTGCTCGAGCAGATTAATAAACAGAAGTGACACACAATACACAAGAGAGAGAGATTTACCTGCATGGAGAAAAACAGGAGGTAAAGCTCTAGTTTATGTGCTTGTATAACATCGGAGGTGACCTTGGAAGGACAGCTGCTTCTTTCCTCTCACCAGGTGACTGAAGAGATGAAAACAACATGAAATATGAGCCTTCACCGCATTCAGATTCATACATCTGGTGTTTTACAGCATTGCATTTGAATTTCCAATGCAACCTCTTCGACAAAAGACTGTAGAGTCAAGGTAAAGAGCCAGATTCGATTTGAGATCAATGACAAGCCTCTTATCTTTTACGAGGGATGAGTTTCTTTTGTGCTCCAGGATCACAAGCTTCCAAGAATAAAACAGCCATAAAGGGGTTTGATCACATCATTAAGATTCTGCATTCTTGTCCTGATTATTGATTTATGTTTGAATTGAAAATGCCATTGATTGTATTTGCTACAGTATCATATCATAATTGAATCTTACATAAACTATGCATAAAGAAATTGAAACCGGTGAAATATCTTTTTTTTTTTATTATTAATTAAATTCTCCACTGTAACCCAGTTTTCTTTTTAAATCCAAATTTTTTAGTGAAACGAAAACTACGATAATGTATACAAAAATATTTGCAATTTAAGATTCCATTACTTGGATTGCATATAAATTTCCATTCATTTGGATAAAATTGTGTTAACATAAACTAAAAAACTTATTGTAATGCATATATTTGTCAGGCAAATTAAACTTGTAACAGTTTTACAGTTACATTGTTCCCATTAACTTTTTTTATACGTGCAATATTTAATCCTGTCACTAGGGGCACTCTAGCCAGTGAGATGCCTGGTAACATAAAAAGGATAAGAGAACAAGTATGAGGTGGGAAGGATGTGTTAACCACATGGCAAAACTCTCTCAACAATGCTTTCTGGTATTTTTGGCCTTGGTTTGAGGAACCTGTATGTAAGTACTTGCTTGTATATATGATGTTAGGGAATGTTTATGTAAATGAGATGGGTAAATTAGTTAATGGTGTCACTGAGTTTATTTGTTTGTTTGATGTAGAGGGTTCAATGTGCACGCATATGGAGGCAGCTCAATTGTTACTAGGACCTTCGGTTTGCCAACAACGTCTTTGTCATTTATTGCACATTTTACAAGCTACAGCTCGTATGGTTCCAGGCAGATGTGTCCTCATCAACAATGCACTTAAGTACGGTTTCATCTTGCTCCTACTATCCCTAAGACTGAGTTTGTGCTAGCGAAAGACGCCACTATGATAGTCTGGACTATTCAGTGTCTCCCTCGCAACTGAATAACTATGCACATTGTAGTATTACTGACTGTATGGTGATTTGTGGTGTAATACACATGGCTCATTGAAAAGTGTTGTTAAAAGCAGGTGTTACAAACTGGTCAGATTTCTGATTTTTACTCCTCAAAATCATGGCATAGTTTATTATAAAAAAAAAAAATGCATAATTATTTTTTCAAAATGCATTCATTCAATTTGCTTCGATTTAATTCAATTTAATTGCTCAGAATTGCATGATATCAATATGTATATATGACTGAGTTTATTAGTTGTGAAATAAACGCATGGAAATTGCTTATGCAATTCAAATATATAAAATCTTAAATTTAGGCCTTTTTAAATGGAGATTTTATTTGCACAAACAGAAATTAGAGTCTGGGGGGGGGGGTATGTATAATTATCATGAAAATATTGTTACAATGAGATCTAATGGAGAAATAATGAGGCGGGGGAGAAGCAGAAAGAGATGGGAATAAAAAAAATAGTAGCATTAATTATTCAAGCAGTCACAATTGGGAAGATCAGAATACGATTTCTCACTACATCTCAATTTATAGCACATGCCGACCTTGGATCTCAAAGCGTGTGAATGTGTAATGAGTGCATGAGTCTTTCAAAGAGCCACGGGAGTCCTCAGTGTCCATGAGAAATAAATGGGTGAGGAATGCAAGAAAAAGACGGATGAAGACTCTATTCCAGAGTCACTAATTTATCCTCTGGAGAACGGTGTGTTTTAGCAGCGAGTATCCGAGCTGTTTTCCCTCTGGCAGAGCCTGAGAGCCACTACAGAAGCAGTAAAGCAGTGATTACACCTCCATCATCCAGCAATTACACGTTTACAGTAGATATCACATCATCCAGCCGAGTCTCGTGCGCTGGAGGTCTCTTGAGAGTGTGTTACTTTCCTAGTGTTAATATTTCAAACTTAACTCCGTGGACAAGAGAGCTGCGACCGGAATGAAAAGCCTTATCGAACAGATAGAACACAAGAAGCCGGTCTAATAGAAATGGGAAAATCATTCCAGAGTCTGGGGGCAATTGTAGAGAAAGCTTTAACACCCCTGCACTTCATTTTTGTATCATCAGCATAACAGTGGAACTAAGCGGAAGCATGTATAAAGAAAAAAAGAATGGGACCCAAAACGGCTCCTTGGGGAACACCATAAGTTAAGAAATCTTTACTAGAAGTATTCTCTCCTGTCTAAACTGAAAAAGTTATATTGGTAAGATAGGATTTTTATTTGAAGCCAAAATTCAAGTGATGTAGATTTTCAAGTCACTTATAATGTTTAACTTCAGTTAGGATGCTGTCGATGCATGGAGTATTGAGCAAGACTGCGCACTAGTTTTTGGACATATTTTTCATCGTCAGGAAGCACATAATGGCCATTAGAGCTTTTTAAAATGCTTTAAAGAGCAAAAAGTAAGAGATTCAGCACAAGCGCCTGCATTCAGCTCACTTCAGACAAGAATGGTATAAATGATAGACTTCTTCACTTCTGAGGGGATGAATCTACAATGCTCATAACCCACACTGTCTCAGGATGGATATGTATGAGAGTTAAACTGCTCGCTTATCTGTTCGGGATTTCTCACCTCACAACTCACTGAACAAAAGCCTGCTCAGCTGTTTTTATCAGCTTTTCTCTTCTCAGAATGGGACTGTAAAAATTATTGCTTTTCTCTGTTGGTTGAATGTGACATTTGAGTTGAGTCAGCGTGTGAGGGATGATTTATACACTTTAAGGTGATATGACAACAGAATTGCTCTCTCCTCTGTTCTTATAAATGACCAAGCAGTTTGAAAACATTTTTGACACTATATGTTTCACCAGTGCAAACAGACCAGCAGTGTCTGACTCATTCCTTCCCATCGCAGCTCAGAGAGGCATTTATTTTAAATAAATGTATATAAAATATATAAAAAGTGAAATAAAGTGTTTTTTTTTTTTTTTTTTTTACTGGTTTTGATATTTAATGATCTTTTTGCAAATAGCATCTTATGCTAAATAAAAACTGCTTTTTATACTTAAGTGACTTAATGCAAATAGCATTTTATTTTGTGCCTAGTGCAAAGAAAATACTGACATTTTCACTTGATGCACTTTATGTAAATCACATCTAATTGCACTTGTTATTTGCATTTGTGCATGAAGTGAAAATAGAATTTCCTTTACACTTATTACTATGTGCACTTAATGCAAAGCAAATATTTTCAATTAATGCACTTAATACAAATTGCACCTAATTACTATACGCACTTAAGTACTAAGAAAATACTGCTATTTTAATTTAATGAACTTTTTTTGTACTTTTGCACTTTGAAACTCACAAAACCTGTCAAGAACTTGTCCAGGTCACTGCAATTTACTGTATTTTAAATATATATACTTATATATAATACAGTATTATTGTATTGAGAATTAACCTTGGGAATAAGAAGAATTACAAAAATATTGCATGCAAAACTTCTGGATGCCTTACATTATTAAGATTCTAAAAGGGAAAAAAAAGTTTAATTTCAGCAATGCAATAAAAATTCTCATTAAGATCTCATGACAAAATGTTTTGTTTTTCTTTATGCAAAATATAATTTAGTTTTTGGTTTGAAATAGACATGTTTCAGTGAGAATCTTGCTCTATTAAACCACAGCACATTTTGCGAGAAGCCGCTGTTACAATAATCCCGTGCAACACAAAAGGGCCGTGGAGGCGTGACAGTGAGCGCAGCAGACAACCGTGACTGTTATCTAACCCAGCATTATGTCTTCAGCCTGAGAAACTCAAACCCTCGCTCACACACACTGAGATGCAGAAGGAGCGTCAGATCTGCAGCTTCTCTCAGGTGTGTGTTCAAGCAACCTTCTTTTCTCTTCTTCACACCAGAAATACTATGAGTCAGTAGAATTCTCTCTATATTTATTGATCACTCATGCATGGATTATTCACCCTCAAGCCATTTAAGTTTGTTTCTTCATCAGGTTTGTAGAAATGTAGCACTGCATCAGTGTCTCATCAATGGATGCTCTGCGGTGAATGGGTGCCGTCAGAATGAGAGTCTGATAAAAACATCCCAATAATCCACAGCACTCCAGTCCATCAGTGAACATCTGGATATCAATGCTACTAAAATAACTAAAAAATAACTATAAAATTATATTAGATTTTTTTTTTATTAAATATAAATACAAATATTGCTCCGGTGTGACTTTTTCTATGTCTCATACCTTCTAAAATCCACGCTTTATTCCTTTCCCCCTTTTTTCAGAATGGTTTGGTCAAACTTCCTGTCGGTCTCTCATGAGGCAGGAAGTGCCTGGTAACTAGCTCTTAAATGCCTGATTCTGTGTAAATGTGGCCTGGTTTCACATGCAGTACATGCAAACAAAGAACTTACGGGAAATGATAAAACACAGAGGATCTCAGAGGAGGTTTAATACACAACTACAGCCTGAGCTGCAAAACATCAAAAGTAGTTTCTTAATGATCAGCCACATACACTATATGTTACCTGAAAAAAAAAAACATTTAATCAAAATTAGTGCTGTCAAAATTAGCGCGTTAACGCATTCGATTAATTTGAAATATTTAACGCGTTAAAAAAAAAATAACGCAATTAACGCGGTTGCAGTTTTTTTTATTTCCAGTTGTGGCCTATGTGTGTTCAACGTGCAAAGAAATATGGATAAGACCAAGGAAGGACTTTTAGACGGAAAGTTTCAGTATAAAACTCTGCCGGATTACTCTTCAGTCTGCCACAAGAAACATTACTCTTCATTTAGTCTGCCACAAGAAACAGCAACATTAAAATCATGAACTCAAATGTCATTGTTTAAAAAAAACAAAAACAATGACTGTAACAGTGCGTAAATCAGACCTTTCTGTAACGCTAACGTTAATAAGCTTAAATGAAAATAACGAAATAATTGTGTAGCGGAGTATTTTTTGTACACAGTGCCGCGAACTGTCAATCACTCCTGAACTGTCAATCACTCCTGTACGCGTGCATCACTGTCCTCCTCAGCTGCAGCAACTTGCGCTCTCTCTCTTCATCAAGCTTTAAAACAAAAAGGGGACAAAAAGATCATATTGTCTTTGTGCATAGGCTATAGATTAATTAGATAAATGAATATCTAAATTTGTGCCTTGCGGGGGCTGGCTGCAGGACGACGCAACCTCCGCAGACAGTTTTTAATGTTTATCAGACAATAAATATTCAAGATTTTGCTTTAGTATAACTCACAACGAGTTTCACACACCTTCTCCGGCCACGTTGAGTTGTTGACACTTACAGTGGGAAAAGCGACACATGCGCTATTCACTTGTATAACTTAAGGGTGAATGGGTAATGTAGTTTCTGCTCTGGGTGGGATGAATTAGGAAGCTTGCATTGTGAAGGGCGCTCTGAAAATCGGCAGTGCAGGTAAAAGATTAAAACCTCTATTAAAACAGATGTCCAAATGAGCGTACCGGTACGCTACAAGCACGTTTTGGGCGCACGGAGAGGTGGCGGTACGCTCAAGAGCTATATTTGGAAGTGGCGGTACTGAGTACGGGTGCATACCGGCCCACTTAAAGCACTGGCAATGACTATACTTTGGAATTTTTTTGCAGTCCACTTAGAATTCAACATGGAAATCATTTTTGTTTTTTATTGGCATTGATTGTTTTGAAATTCAAATGGTACTTACATGCCTGTGTTTTTATTTCTGTAATAAATATGGCTTTCAAGCCAACAGGTAATTTGGAGGATATTGATGGTTTATTGCAGGTATGTTCTTTACATGAGAAAATCTGTGTTACAAGTTAAACAAAAATTCCAATAAACAATCATATTTTGAATTTAAATAGTTTCTTTGTCTTGAGTTTACATTAATTATTTACATTTTACATTTACATATCCAAAAAGTTTCAGTCTTTTAATTGCGATTAATCGCGATTAATTTTAAAAAAATTGTGCGATTAATTAGTTATTTTTTTTTAATCGATTGACAGCACTAATCAAAATACATTATTTTGAATGGCTGTCAGTGGAAGAAGATTATTATAATTTTTTTATACATCCATATTAATAAGTTATAACATCTATACCAGCAGGGATTAACTAACCCACTTTATCTAGCCAAACAACAAGCTTAATTTTTTTTTTTTTTTGTTCTTTCTGATCTTCATCATCAAGCTGTTTTGTGTGTGTGTATGTGTAAATAATTAATATTTTATATTTTAATAATATTAATCATATTTTTCTTAATGATTTCCTAGATTTTCTTAATTATTTGTAATATTTAAAATAAATTAAATATTCATTTATCTCCAAAATAGTGGTTTCCTTGTTCTTTCTCAAAAAAATATGAATATTTAATAATTATAAACAAATGTAAATTATTAATCTTAATTTGTATACATTTTTATATAATGTATTATATTTTAGATATATTACACACACACACACAATATATATATATATATATATATATATATATATATATATATCTGATGTAATTATTTTCTTTTCTTTTTTTCTTTAACTATTTTTTTCAGAGAAATCTGTCATCATTTACTCAGCCTAAGTTTCTTCACAGCCTTTGAGTTTCTTTATAAATAATAAAAATTAGATGTTAGACAGAAGTTTTTTTCCAGAGTTGTTATTGTTAAGTGAAATGAAAACTGAAACGTTTATATTAATTAAATATAAAAAACTGAAACTTATTTTAATTTAGTGATTTACAACTGAAACATTTCACATTTTGATTTAGTAATGTAAAAGAACTAATGTAAAATAAAGTAATTACACTTAAACAGTAAATGTAACAATTAAACAATGTAAAACAATTAAAACTAATAAAATCTATACTGAAATATTCAAATAACATATACTAAAACTTCAAAATAAAAACAGCTTGTATGTGCATCTTTCATTCATATATCATTCAAACTGTTCATGAAAACTATAATAGTATCTGATTGATGCAATAAATAAGTAAATAAATAAATAACTGCTGGGTTTCAACATGGTCTTAGTTTGTCCTTTTGCTCTTCTCCTCCTCTCTGTGCATCTTTCTCAGCCCCCTCATGCTGTTTTACATGCTTTCTGTTCTTTATCTGTTGAAATGGAGTTATCTGAGGCAAGACAAAGCACTTAATTAGGTGGGTGAAGCTCACACTCTCCTGTCAGCATCCAAATCAAATAAGAGTTCACCTAACAATCAGGTTATCAAAGCTAATTTATGGGCCTTACTTGCTCCTTTCTTCTTCAGTTCCCTTTGATGTTGCTCAAGATACAAGATTATCATTATTCCTTCAGGTGCCAAATTTGACAGAACAAATAGCTTTGTACATGGGCTGTGTGGGATCCATCCATCCATCATAAATGAGTGAGTACATGTATGCCCGTGAATCAGCACTGATCCTCCGAGAAACACTTCAGAGCATCACACAGCAGTGAAGTCATACTTTCACTTCATTTATTATTCAGTGATGAGCTTCATCAGGATGCGTGGTTAGTTTTAGAAATGTGAATGAAAGTGGGATGGAGGTTACTGAGTGAAATAGACTGAGCATTTATAGATGAATAGATGGATGAATGTCAAGAGGAAAGCATAGATGTATGGATGGATGTATGAATGGATGGAATGGATGGAAGGATGGATGAATGGATGAATGGATGGATAAATGAATGGTTGTATGGATGATGGATGAATGATTGTATGGATGGATGAATGGATGGATAGATGGATGTACAGATGAATGGTTGTTTATGTATGGATGAATTTATGAATGGATATACGGATGAATGTATGGAAGGATGAATAAATGGATGGATGGATGGATGTACAGAAGAATGGATATACGGATGAATGGATGGATGTTTGAATGGATGTATGGATGAGTTGATTAATGGATGGATGGATGGATGGATGAATTGATTAATGGATGGATGGATGGATGGATGAATTGATGGATGGATGGATGGAAGGATGTACAGATAAATGGATTGGTGGGTGGATGGATGGAAGGATGAATGGATGAATGGATGGATGGATGTATGGATGTACAGATGAATGGATGGATGGAAGGATGTACAGATAAATGGATTGGTGGGTGGGTGGATGGATGGAAGGATGAATGGATGGATGGATGGATGGATGGATGTACAGATAAATGGGTGGGTGGATGGATGGAAGGATGAATGGATGGATGGATGTATGGATGTACAGATGAATGGATGGATGGATGGATGTACAGATGAATGGATGGATGGAAGGATGTACAGATAAATGGATTGGTGGGTGGGTGGATGGATGGAAGGATGAATGGATGGATGGATGGATGGATGGATGAATTGATGTATGGATGGATGGATGGATGTACAGATAAATGGATGGGTGGGTGGATGGATGGAAGGATGAATGGATGAATGGATGGATGGATGGATGGATGGATGTACAGATGAATAGATGGATGGATGTACAGATGAATGGATGGATGGAAGGATGTACAGATAAATGGATTGGTGGGTGGGTGGGTGGATGGATGGAAGGATGAATGGATGAATGGATGGATGGATGTATGGATGTACAGATGAATGGGTGGGTGAATGGATGGAAGGATGAATGGATGGATGGATGTACAGATGAATGGATGGGTGGGTGGATGGATGGAAGGATGAATGGATGGATGGATGTACAGATGAATGGATGGGTGGGTGGATGGATGGATGGATGGATGTACAGATGAATGGATGGATGGGTGGATGGATGGATGGAAGGATGAATGGATGGATGGGTGGGTGGATGATGGAAGGATGAATGGATGGATGGATGTACAGATGAATGGATGGGTGGGTGGATGGATGGATGGAAGGATGAATGGATGGGTGGGTGGATGGATGGATGGAAGGATGAATGGATGGATGGATGTACAGGTGAATGGATGGGTGGGTGGATGGATGGATGGAAGGATGAATGGATGGATGGGTGGGTGGATGATGGAAGGATGAATGGATGGATGGATGTACAGATGAATGGATGGGTGGGTGGATGGATGGATGGAAGGATGAATGGATGGGTGGGTGGATGGATGGATGGAAGGATGAATGGATGGATGGATGTACAGGTGAATGGATGGGTGGGTGGATGTATGGAAGGATGAAGGGATGTATGTATGAATGGATGGATCTATTGATGGATATACAGGTGGATGAGTGGATAGACAGATATGAATATGAATGTGTGATGACGGAGGCGTGGAGATTATGTTTTATGTCAGAGCGTCTCTGGTTGTTTCACGGTTCACATCTCCTCCACCCCTGGCTCTCTCTCTCTGGACTAAGTGTGACAGATTACACAATTGTTTTTACATTTGTAACCCCACTTGAGGAAAACACTTTATGTAAGGCCACAGATGGGCCACTCCAGGCCTGAATTCCTCCTCTGCTGAGGCAAGAAATCATATCAGTGTCAGCTCTCTTTACCCCGCTCTTCTCTCTCTCTGCTCGCTGTCACACTTTATTCTCTCCACCTAGAGCACCGTTTCTCTTCATCACTTTGAGATTGTTTCATCCCCACATTTCTTTCTAATGCTTCTCTTCAGCATCATGCATTTTCTCTTTCTATTTAGTATCAGCTTCAGACACTCACTGACCATCTGATGTACTGTATATTGCCCTCAGAAGTGGAAACCCTGGTCATGATATCAGACTGTAATACAATTATGAAGACAACAGCACAGGTTTAAATCAGGAACAATGGTTTAGGTTGATATTATGATCATCAATTTTAGTAACCAGTCACAAGATTTGCTTATATATAACTCTATGTGATAGTCATTATAATTCTTTTCAGTGTAAATTTGAAGGAAATTGGGCTGTAAAAAATATTAATCAAAGTTGTAAATAAAAAAAAAAAATCTACTTCAAATTTTCACATAAACTATGTTAGTTGTGATGGACGTTTTATAATTGTAAAGATGAATTTTTCAGGTTGAATAAAGCTTGCTGGGAAAAAGACTGTTCTTGTGTCTGGCTGTTCTGGTGGTCAGTGCTCTGTAGCGCTGGACAGAAGGCAACAGTTGGGAGAGAGAGAGAGAGGGCTGGGTGTGAGGGGTCCAAGGGGATCTTTTTAAAGCCCTTTTCCTCACTCTGGAGATGTAAAGACCTTAGAGACTGGGCAGAGGGGCACCATTGATCCTCTCAGCTGTCCTGAATCTCCGCTGTAGTCTCTTGATGTCTGTTTGGTAGCTGAACAAAACCAGACAGTTATGAACACAGTTTCTCCTGAAGTCCACGATCATCTCCACTGTTTTGAGCGTGTTAAGCGCTAGGTTGCTGAGACTGCACCAGACAGCCAGCTGCTCAACCTCCTGTCTGTAAGCAGACTCGTCTCCGTCCTTAATGAGACTGATGACTGTAGTGTCATCTGCGAAATTCAGGAGCTTGACAGAGGGGTCCTTAGAAGTGCAATCATTCGCGTAGAGAGAGAAGAGCAGTGGGGAGAGAACAGAGCCCTGGGGGGCGCCAGTGCTGATGGTGATAGTCCTGGATGTGAGTTTGCCCACACTAGCTGCTTCCTGTCTGTCAAGAAGCTTGTGATCCATTGGCCGACAGAAAGCTGTGTGAGTTTGAGTCCATACTGAGAATAAAAACGACTTTTCCGAGAATAAAAAGCTTTATTTGGTGTGTTTTGT
>NC_068383.1:1423255-1480755 GCF_023724105.1 Carassius gibelio
CTAAATTTAATCTTAATTTATTTTTTTAAATAATCATCTTTTGTATTCGGCAGAAGAAAGAATCTCATACAGCATTAGAACAACTTGAGGGTGACTGAAAAATAATAATAATAATAAAAAAGGAAGAAATTTTTATTGTTGGGAGAACTGTCCCTTTAAGAAGTGCACATCGCTTCATTTTAATATTTCCATTTTATATAAGTGTGCTAATATTGCCAACGCATTAAACACAAAACAAGTATTGACAAGAAAAACACATAAACAATATAACGGTTACAAATAATAAAATATAAAAACAGGTGATGATTCATGAATAAAAATCATATTAAAATATAAATGGTATTTTATTATATTAATAAAGTGGAGCTTAAAATCTGCATATACATATATAATTTTTTTTTTTTTTTTTTTGTGGATATATCTAAATACATTTTCTTTGGAGGATTGAATTGAGCGCTCTGGTTTTTATGCCAGCTTGAATGAGGCCACAAACATCTCCAGAGGGATGATGAGTAAGTGTCTTTAAAATGCCAGATTTTAGGATTCAGCTCTGTGTCTTTGTGTCTACTAGTCTTTGATAAAGGTCTCTCCTCTTGAAGATAGAAGTCAAAAACAGTAGCAAATACCAGAAATGGACTCCTATCTTTTCATTTTTAGGAACATAAAAGACAGATAGACACATAAAAACAATAGTAGCACAAACAAGGTTATTATAGTTAAACCAAAAAAAAATAAAATACTTAAAATTCATTTCACTATATTTTTTAAATATTAAATGAACATATTATTACATTTTAATTATTAAGATATTATTAAAACATTATTTTATAATAAATAAAATATAAAAAAACTTGATACAATAAAATAAATACAATAAAATAAAACTAATATATATATATATATATATATATATATATATATATATATATATATATATATATATATATATATATATATATATATATAGTACATTTAAAATCAACTAAAGTGCTTTCTATTGAAACACAATTCCAACAGCTTGAATAACAAAATCCAAAATAAATCAGTAAAACAATGTACAATCAACTAAATTATGAAAAACTAAAATATGTCTCAAAGGTAAACTAACACTGAGCCTAATGAGAGAAGATTATCAGTGGAAAGTGCTGAATAGAGATGAATGTTTGCTCTGACGTATGGTGCATCTGTGCCTTGGGAAAATAAAATGTGAAAAAGATAGATAAACTGAATTTTATTATGAAAAAAAAAATCAATCAGAGAAAATCAATGTGCACTGAGATGCTGTCTGTATTTCAAATCAGAACATTTATGAACATTTCAATAATCTAAAGAAGTTTTTATGAAATGGAAAGTTTCCATAGATGTTTAAGTTCATTCAATGGAACAATTAATGCCAACTAACCTTTATTTTTAAGATTGTATAAGAGAATTGATTTCTAACAACAACTCACAAACCATTGAAGACAGACCCGAGGTTGTTAACTGATCAGCGTGCATTATTTCAACCTATTTTTAAATAATAATGTTCAACAGCAGAATTCCCAGTGAAAACTACATTACCCATAATTCTGCAGTGAAATCTGCACCAATCAGAGAATTGAAACAAGCAAACTGTGCCAAAAATAACTATTTAGCTCCGCCCACTTGTATGAATCACTGCAAATTATATAAGAGTCAGAGTCTTATGTTTTACTGTATATGCGTATTTTGTAATACATGTGATATATACAATTTCGTTGAATAAATATCTTCTAATCTTGTAGCAATGTAGCACTGCATCAGTGTCTCATCAGTGGATGTGAATGGGTGCCGTCAGAATGAGAGTCTGATAAAAACATCTCAATAATCCACAGCACTCCAGTCCATCAGTGAACATCTGGAGAAGACAAAACCTGAAACACATCCAGCATTAAGATGATTTTAACTCAAACACATAGTCTATAATCCAGAATAACACTTCCTCCAGTGAAACAGTGTTCTGGTCTGAATCAGGAGAGAAATCTGCACAGATCAAGCAGTGTTTACAAGAGAAAGAAAAAAAGAAGCAGCTGTTTTTACTCTCATTCTGACGGCACCCATTCACTGCAGAGCATCCATTGATGAGATACTGATGCAATGCTGCATTTCTACAAACCTGATGAAGACACACACTCCTCCTGATCTCGGAGGGTGAGCACATTTTAATCAATTTATATTTTGGCTTGAGTTATTATTTTAAACACGAAACATGCTTTTTTAATATATGCTTTTTAAGCTTTTTATGACACATTACTCAGATTTTGAGATTATCTGCATTGTGCGTGTCACATTTGCTACCATGATATTATATTTTACATATCGGCATTACATCATCAGCAAAATGATGTAAGGAAAAGGTATGATGTTGTATTCATCCTAAACTCTTGTCACAGCAGATGCAGATGGCAGATGTAGGCTAGACACTTCGTTTTCTGCCTTTCCCTCCGAAAATGTCCTCTTAGCAGCATCTGAGCAGAGATCTCAAGTGTCTTTGATGTTTAATGCATAGGGATGCCCTGTGTCTGTCTGGATTAGTGCGTGGGACCGGATCAGATGTGATGTATTTATCATTTTATTCATTCTAGTGCAAACTGAGGCTGAAGATGCATTGAACACAGCACAGGGACCACCAGCTTTAATATTGCTTGAAACCCCCAGTTATGGATCCAATATACTAGTCTAATTCAAAATAGTCATGCATATTATTCTATTTTACAGTAGCATAAATACACTCATAGATTTTAGAAATGCAAATAGCTTAACATCAGTTTAGGAATGGATTATCTGCTGGAACAGGTGTGAGAAGAAACTCTAACTAAAACACTGAAAAGATCTCATTTCGTGCTCGTCCGCGGCTGTGCTTGTGTTTCAATTATAATTTCCAGAGCTTCTGTTAAGTGTTATATACATAATGACACAATTAATGTCACTTAATTAACAGTAAAACAGCAAACACTTCATTTTCTAGACAGGCTAGGGAGAATAGACCCTAATTCATCTACGAATAACGTCAAACATACTGCTTAAATTAAACATGCCTGAAGACTCGTGGAGAAAATGAAGACGTTATCAGAAACCTCAAAGGAAGCACAGAGTGAGTTTCAATTCCGGCCTGAATCTCATTTCATCAATTAAGGGTACAGTTTGATTAATGATAGCATGAGTGTGGAAGAGAGAGAGAGAGAGAGAGAGAGAGAGAGAAACCTTACAGCTTCATGAGTTTGACATTTACTGAAGTCAAATGCTAAATATCTGTAGAGCATCCAAAGTTTTCTTCCATATTGCATGAAGGACGCATTTTAAGAAAACTAAATCTGAAGAACGTGCATCATCATCGAGCAGAATTTCCAATGCATTTTGTAAAAACTTTTATCCAAAGTGGCTTACATCGAATTCAAGGTAAGCAAGTCATCATTTCATGCATTCCCTGGGAATCGAACCCATAACCTTGGTGTTGCAAGCTTCCTGATCTCATTTTGAGATTTACATAAAAAAATGCGCCCCCCAAAAAATCTGTCACTATTTACTTGTTTACCTTTGTTGTTTCAAACCCACATGACATTTATTCATTGATGTCAAGAATAATAATAAAAAAACTTGATTTGGCCGTATGTCTCATACTGCAGATTGTATGGTTGTTCTGTTCTGTTCTTCATTGCCATTTGAGCGTGCGGTCAAAAACTAGCTTAGAGCACTAGCTGCAGTTAAAAACCAAGCTTAGGATCAGAAAACACAAAATTTAACAGTTTGCAACAAGCACAACAAAACTTACCAATGTAGGCAACTTGTGACACGGTCGCGTATCAGGCTCTTTCGTGCTTTAGTGTAAATCCGCTGTAGAAACATTGACAACTTAATTACTGATGGGTTTAAAGCTTATAAAAAGTAAATTACTTAACACAACAATTTTTCCATCAGACCATCAATTTAAATCAGCAGAAGGGATCAATCTCTTCTCGCCCGCTGGAATTCAAAAAAGTGCACTTAACTCGCGAGACAATGCTCGCGCAAATGCAAACAAATTGTTTACTTTGTAAAATTAATGAAAATAATGAGTTTATTACTTCTTTTTGTTTATGTTTGGAGTTCAAAACTAAAAACATCCAACTTTTCAAAATGCCGCAAGCGCACCACGGGTCATGAGACAAGAACCAACCAATCAGCTTCATTCTTTCCTGTGACATCATTGAAGCTCAGCCAATATGAAGTAACAGCTGATCATAGCTGTATATGGATAGGCATTTTTAACTAATTTAGTAGCTAGTTCTAATTACGTTTTCCAAGCATGATTAGGTGTGATATGTGAACTCTTATTTTTTGTTTTAATGATGTGCCTTTTAACAGTTTAAAGTATATTCAAAAGCTAAACAAATCTTGCCTAAAAAGTGCACGCATCTAGGCTAATGTAAAGTTACATGATGATGTCATACTAGTGCGCGTGTGCATTTTGAGTGCGTTCTTTCACTGCATTATTCGGTGTATTCAAATGCATTTATGAATGCATGTGAATGATCACAAAATTCAAGATATGGGGGTTAGAAAATGTATATACTTATATCATTTTATGTAGTTAATCAATATCACACGAAGAGTGCCATTTCAGTTTTTCTCCAAAAATCAGCATGATTAAAATGTGATATTAAGTTACTACAAACAATAATTTAATTACAAATACAAAATGTTGCAGAATAATGTAATATATGAATTAATAATAGCCTAAAGAACCTTTGTGCCAAAAGGGTTCTTCCTTCTCATTATAGAACCTCTTTGGAGTTGAGTAAAGAACCCTATGGTTCTATATAGAACCCCAATGAACCCTTTTTTCTAAGAGTGTGTTGTCACCAACGTTCTTTTGTGAGACCCCAGGAGCCCAAATTCAGACCCAGAACAATAAAACCCACAGAAGAGGTGGGAGTTCAAAGGAGGAATCTTTATATTACCAAACTGCAGGGAGAGGAAGAGTAGATATAAGTCATGATCTGCAAGATTAACCACAATCTGATGTGATCCGACCACCTCAGAGAAAACCAGTGTTGAGCTGCTGCAAGAGCTTCTGAAGCACAGCAGCTGTGGTCAAAGAGTTCTCCTGTGTTCTGATTGGTGGATGATGATGATGAGTGGATCAAGACTAGAGCAATCAAATAGTGAGAGAGTGATCTGCTCACCTGGTTATGTTCGTGGATGTTTCAACGTGGAAAGCAGTTCGGAATGGAAATATTAAGATTTTATTTGTTAACAACATACTTTTCGTACCTTAATTTCAGTAAATGTTTTGAAATTAGAGAACTAAGTGTTCGGAAAGGGTTTGCGAATCATTTGAGTCAGTTCGAGAGTTCGGACAGGGTTCGCGAATCATTTGAGTCAGTTTGGGGATCGCAAATCATTTGAGTCAATTTGGGGTCGCGAATCATTTGAGTCAGTTCGGGAGTTCCGAGCGGGATCGCGAATCATTTGAATCAGTTCGAGAGTTCGGAGAGGGTTCGCGAATCATTTGAGTCTTTTCGGGGTTCGCGAATCATTTGAGTCAGTATTGGGTCGCGAATCATTTGAGTCAGTTCGGGAGTTCCGAGCGGGATCGCGAATCATTTGAATCAGTTCGAGAGTTCATAGAGGGTTCGCGAATCATTTGAGTCTTTTTGGGGTTCGCGAATCATTTGAGTCAGTTTGGGGATCGCAAATCATTTGAATCAGTTCGAGAGTTCGTAGAGGGTTCGCAAATCATTTGAGTCAGTTTGGGAGTTCGTAGCGTGAATCATTTTAATCAGTTCGGGAGTTCGGAGCGGGTTCGCGAAACATTTGATTCAGTTTGGGGATCGCGAATCATTTGAGTCAGTTTGGGGTTCGAGAATCATAGCTGTATATGGATTGGCAGCTAGTTCTAATTACATTTTCCACGCGTGTTTAGGTATGATATGTGAACTAGTATTTTTTGTTTTAATGATGTGCCTTTTAACAGGATCAATTATATTCAAAAACAAATCTTGCCTAAAAAGTACATGCATCTAGGCTAATGTAAAGTTACATGATGATGTCATACTAGTGCGCGTGTGCATTTTGAGTGCGTTCTTTCACTGCATTATTCGGTGTATTCAATGGATTTATGAATGCAAGTGAATGATCACAAAATTCAAGATATGGGGGTTAGAAGATGTATATATATCATTTTATGTGGTTAATCAATATCACACGAAGAGTGCCATTTCAGTTTTTCTCCAAAAATCAGCATGATTAAAATGTGATATTAAGTAACAAACAATAATTTAATTACAAATACAAAATGTTGCAGAATAATGTAATATATGAATGAATAATAGCCTAAAGAACCTTTGTGCCAAAAGGGTTCTTTCTTCTCATTATAGAACCTTTTTTGCATAAAAGGTTCTTTGTAGTTGAGTAAGGAACCCTATGGTTCTATATAGAACCCCAATGAACCCTTTTTTTCTAAGAGTGTGTCTTAACACAAAGATATGATAAAGAGTTTTGGTACGTTATATTTAATATTTCTAGTATTAATATATGAATTCACAATTATTCAGTTGTGTTGGGTGTTGTAATAGAACGAGTAAACATGTTGATGGCAATAGTGGAATAATTAAACACATTTAAACATATACTGTAAAGCCAATTGCAGTTGTTAGTGAAGGTTGCACTAAAATGTTGCAATGATAAAATACTGCACTAAATTAAAAGTAAAAAAATAGGTAGCTAGCCACACACTGAATCCAATGCAGACGAAAAAGTCTAGAAAAACAATAAATAACTAAATTTAAAAAAATGATTTATTTTTACTTACTTGGAGTGCAACAAAATTTTCTTCTCACTAATTTAAAAGTTAAAATGTTACAAATGTGTGTGTGTGTGTGTGTGTATATATACATATATATATGTCACCTATGTTACAATAATGTAACAATTTTGAAATACGTTGTATATATTCTTGTCTCTTATCTCAGTATTCCTGTGTTGTACAGTGTTGTATAAGGGATTTTATGTA
This sequence comes from Carassius gibelio, assembly GCF_023724105.1. Classification (NCBI taxonomy): domain Eukaryota; kingdom Metazoa; phylum Chordata; class Actinopteri; order Cypriniformes; family Cyprinidae; genus Carassius; species Carassius gibelio. The sequence goes on from NC_068383.1 coordinate 1,430,268, forward strand.
TAAAAATAACTATAGAATGTGATCAAACAGAGATATATAAAACTTTGATGATTATATATATATATATATATATATATGTGTGATATGTATATATACACTTTTATTTTATTTATTTATTTTTCTCAAAAGGTCACTATTGACACGTCATTTGGATATTTTGATGTTTGGGTAAAAAGTGGGATTAAACGGGTTAACTAGTCACCGTTGATGGTAAGCACGGCTGTCAATCACGAACACCGAATGAACGGAGCTCTCGTGAAGCGTCAGAAGCGAGCACGAGCGCAGAGCTCCAACCGCGCGCCCGTCAACCGGAGGCAAATCCTGCTCGGAACTACTTTTCTTCGGATGTTGAGTGAAGATCATTGTCTCCGTGGACTCGGTCGGTCAGCTCTTCCCGATATTCCTGAGAAATGCCCGGGTTTACACGGTGCCACAGGTAAGAGAACGGGATCTCGAGCTCTCCGCTGAACTCGACGGTACAGTGTTACGCAGTTACTCTAACCTGAAACACGAGCACGTTTTAAATAAGAAGTTGTAAATGAAATGTTCCCAAGTTAAGATTCGAATGAAGCTTTGTGGAATATTGTTCTGGTTAAATCCTGTTTTGATGTATTGTAGGCATAAGAGCAGTTTCATCCATGGAGAGCGCAGTTCTTAGTGAGTTATCTATTGCAGACTTTAAATGTGTCCATATGTTGTTGCATATTGTTATATCATTTAATGCACGTGCGTCACATGCCTTATGTTCTCTATAGATATTAAGAAGCAGAATGAAACGCGTTAGAGATTACTGTATTTCCGTTTCTTTTGGCACAGATTGTTTTTCTTCCAGAATTGCTGAGGAGCAGGTCACATCATCTTGTAATTGATCAGATCACATAGTTTGTATAAGTATGTGTTATGGCCAGAGATAAGATGTGATATAGTGTTATAGTCGTGCATGTGCTGAAGTTTCACTCACAGCTTGTAGGACTGGGGATGAACAGGATTAATTTAAATAACATTTTAAAGAATGGAATTGTGGGAACATTGCCACAATTTATCATCAACATTCCAGAAGCGGGATTTTGATAGTGTCGCATCCAGAGAGATTCCACTCAATAAAATTGCTAAATTCTCATATTGGACCTGGATTTACTAGTTCTGGGGAAAGTAGAGTGGAAAACATCATATAGAGATGTTTAATAATATATGCATAGATAGAGAGAGACTGAATCAGGGCAGGGGTGTGTAGAGTATATACTTATATATTTAGTGTTGTTTTGCTCATACTTCAGTGTGACAATTAAAGGAATAGTTCAGCAAGAAATGAAAATTTGCGAGTCTGATAAAAACATCACAATAATCCACAGCACTCCAGTCCATCAGTGAACATCTGGAGAAGACAAAACCTGAAACACATCCAGCATTAAGATGATTTTAACTCTAAAAGCTGCTTGATCTGTGCAGATTTCTCTCCTGATTCAGAGCAGAACACTTTTTCACTGGAGGAAGTGTTATTCTGGATTATAGACTCTATGTGTTTGAGTTAAAATCATCTTAATGCTGGATGTGTTTCATCTTGTATGTGTACTGTAACCCTTAGATATTAGCAGTGAATGCAGTGATGCTTGGCTCGACGATCTAACATTAAGATAATGAAGCCCCCCAGGTCTTCCTAAAGCCCCAGCTCCATCAGTCTCAGACTTGATTGGCCGTCAATCACAGTATCTCTGGACCGTCTCTATATATCTCCACAGGTAGAAGATAGATCTAGCTCTTTCTCCAGTTTTAGCTGTGTGGGTCATTTTTGGCTTCTCTGCCTTGACCCTTGGGTTCTTTGCTGACAAATCGTGCAGAAAGTGTGACAGCTGATCCATTATTTCTCCCTGGTGTATAAGCACACACTTGAATGAGAGATCCTTTGGGATTTTGCACTGTCATAAGATCATATGTTTATGGATTATGGAGGTAGTCTGATTTACCATAATTCTGTAAAGATGACAATTGAGGAATGATTTCAACCACAGGTTGAAAACCACTGAATCTATAAAACTAAAATGTGGTGAAAATGTACTCACCCTCAGTCCATCCCAGATCAGGATGAGTTTGTTTCTTCATCAGGTTTGTAGAAATGTAGCACTGCATCAGTGTCTCATCAATGGATGCTCTGCAGTGAATGGGTGCCGTCAGAATGAGAGTCCAAACACCTGATTTAAAACATCAAAACATTTCGACTGCTGTACAAGTCTCTATTATGCAAGGGTTCATGTTGCCAGATAACAAAATCCCCCGATCAGAGCTTTTCTGTTAAACGGATACGTTACTCAGCCCGGCTTCTTGCTTCCTGCAATCTGGCAACCATTCACACACACTTTCTCTGTGATCTGAAATCACAGACAGACAGTTCTGTACGAGTCAGCTGGACTTCAGCGATCTCTGTCTGAGGTGTTCTGCTTGAATGAAAGTGTCTTTCAGCAGCAGTCTGTGTTTTGTCATGGATCTCGATGGTATTGTTTGCCATTGTAATGTTACTTGCACAACCTTGGTGCATCAAGTCTTTTTTTTGCCGTTGTTTTAAAAGAGAAACATTAATGCAATTTGGAATTATTGGAATTTTTATTAGGAATTTGTTATAATATTTGAGAGAAGGTTTTTGTTTTTCGTAACATTGACAGGGCGAGTGTATATCTGAAGTCTTTGGTGTTTATTTAACCTCTAATTGATGTCTTGTTATAAATCTGTATATTTATATATCTTTATATATATATATATATATATATATATGTATATATAATTTCATGGTAATCGGCTATTTACAAGTTTTTATTTATTATTTTATTTACAGTTCTGTTAGTTTTTTGGTTGAATTATATTTAAAATGTAAGGAAATATGCTTTATTTTACTTTATTTTATTTTATTTTATTTTGTTTTATTTTATTTGCTTGCACAATTTACTTAAAATAATCAAAAGCAACACAACTGATGATCATACTGTCACTAGCTAATTTTATTGTTAAATCTACTTAAATATGTAAAAAGAAGTTTACTTAATCCACTCGTTTTGGGACGACCTGAAACATTTTTGTTGCATTATCTGAAATTGCATTAGTTCCCAGCATGCTTTGCAGAAGGCTGCATCAGGAGAGTAAATTCTGTTATATGTGATCTCACTAAATGTCTAAAAATGATCATCCCTGTTTAATTTGAATGATCAGAGGGGGTGAGAAAAGGTGATAAAACTGACCTTTTAGCCACAATATATCTTGACTAACATTATAGGTAGGCCTTATAATATGAAAAAACAGTGATGCATGATTGAAATGTATGATATGAGCTCTTTATGCATCCAGCAGCTATAAGCACACTGCCTGACACCAGTAAGGACACTTTTACAGTCGTTCTGACCTGCTTCTGTTCTTCTCCAGATTGACTCCAGCGCACTGAAGCTCTCATCCTCTCACCATGACCTTCTTCAGCTCTTTATTTGCCCTCCTCTTCATCAGCAGGTAAGAGGATTGTGTCATGCATCAAACTCATGTAACCGTGTTTGATGTTTCTAGATCAGACTGTGGTGTGTGTGCTGCTGGGATACTACGTTAACAGTTAAAGGGTGTAATTATTCAGCACTTCAGTAAAAGAACTATAATATACTCACTCATATTTCTTTTTGTGTTTTGTGCAAGGCCGATCTTGATAGCTGAGTTTGGGCGAACTATTCCTCAAGTGCAATGTTTCTGGAAATCAATAAAAGCAATATTTAGTGGAAGGATGTTTGGATATTAGGTTTCAACAAATATATACTGTTTATAGTGTAATATAAGGCTGCACGATTTGGGGAGAAAAATCAAATTTTGCTTTCTCTCATAAATAATTGCATCTGTGGAAAAAGTGGATTGCTTAATTTTTTTTTTGGGCTACACGATCTGACCGAATTGTGTGTGTGTGTGTATATAGTATCAATATGGTTATGACATAATAATAATAATAATAGTCTTACTTAAATATGAAAATACTAATTATAATATAAAAAAACTACTTTAATATGTCAGTGTAAAATAAAAAATAAAAATCCGGATTTAAAAAAATAAGATTTGTGGTTGATTTAAAAAAAAAACAATATATATATAAATATTCCATGTTTGCTGTTTTTAGGGATGGACAATTTCACGAAAATGGTTTGATTGTATATTAATATAGATGATATTAAATTGACAGAATAATATTAAATAATATTAGATAAACATAATAAATAAATACTAGTATTTACAGCGGTCTTCATTTTTTTATTTTTTTATTTTTTATTGATTTATTTTTATTTATTTTGATGGAAAACCACAGGAAGCCCTAAAGCTATCTATCCATCCATCTATCTATCTATCCATCTATCCATCCATCCATCCATCCATCCATCCATCCATCCATCCATCCATCCATCACGATAATTGCACTAAGCCGCATTTTGTTTTTATATTGATTAATCTCTCAATCCATAGTGTGGATTTAGTTCTCGAAAAGGTGCGTTAGGCAGAAACAAAGGCTTGTAATTTATTCCAGATGGATGTTGGTGTCAGTGAAGTCCTTAAATGTGTTTTGTGAAAATGATGGGAGCATTTTCTCAGTCTGCTTCCCCGACGCTGGTGTTAACAGAGACTGATAAACATCTCCTCACGCACACAAACACACATGTGCATGAGCTCGTGGCGCGTGTAATCGTCTCCGTCGAGGAACGTCTCTGAGCCTGATCCAGTAACCGTGAGACTGATGTATTCTGACGCTCATCTAGTTCCCGAGGCTCTCCAGCCGTTCCTCTGGTTATCATCAATAAGAGAGAAATATACTTTTAGTAGTTTTCTCTTTAATATTTGGTGATTTTAATTAATGATACTAAAAAATATTCACATCTAAATTATGGAACGTTTATTTCTATAAAAGATTTACAGGTAACCAATTTACATAATGGCATTTCTCCTGACTATTTATTTATTTACATATATTTAAATATATTTTAAGTAATTTACATACATTTAGTAAGTAATTATTAATATTTATTAATTAAAATCTTAATATTTTTCTGTTAATATATTATTACTTTTTGTTTGAAATGTCTCCTTTTAACCCCTTCATTAAGGAAAACCACATTATTTGATCTTTTTACTGTGTCCCTCAATGTGTTCCTGAAACACTGAGTCTGTTATTGAACTAAACTGAATAAACATGGAACTAAATTAAGCTGATTAATGACACTATTTCCGTTATTAGATATGCTTTGCAACTGAAAATGCTTTTCATAATTGATGAACTTGCAAGATTAATATCTAAATTGTATTGTTTATTAAAGCTGCTATGAAACAAACGTTTATTTATATAATTAAATGTGACCTGACTTAGTAGATTGTGGTTTCTATGATCTGATTATGCTTATGATGCTTTAAGGGAAATGCACCAATTCAATCCATTCAATCCATTGATTTGTGATTTTGTGTTTTATTAAAGGAATCGACGCAGTCATTTGTTAATGAATCAGACTACAAATACACAGGCCGTGCTGTTAGTTTTTGCATGCAAAAATAATGCAGAATACTATAATTCTTATTTATCTTATTACATTGACTTCAGAGCGTCAGGTATCAATTTGAATGACTTCTCATTTGCTTTGTTTTGGTCCTGCGTGTTGAAGGAAACATGATTATGGACACATTCACACAGACAAAAACAGAAACTGATCTTCATGTGTCATTTCATCTGGTGATTATCAGAAAAATGCTGCATGAGATTAAAGAAACGGCTGTCTTTTATCTTCAGCATGTTGATTTGGGTGCTAAACCGAGAAAGACTCTCAAAGAAAAACATTAGCATCTCACTTATCCTGTGCATCATTTACAACAGAAAGAACACTTTTAGTTTGCTGTTAATTCACTGACGTTTGCAGTGGTCATATTTGCAATGAGCTGTTTTTGCTGTCTACATTGTTTTTAAGTTAAATGCAATTTCACTATAGTTAAAATGTAAATTAAATCCATTTCATAATGAAGTAATATGGTTTGAGAGGCTGTGTTATATTGTGAATATAGTGATGGCTGTAATAAAACTGAACAACGTGTTTCAGACAGAATTTTATATTTTCTTTTTAAATTATTATTATTATTATTTTATATATCTTCAGGTTTTTATTTAAGATTATGTTTTGGTTATTTTTTTGTTGGTTTTTGATATTTTTAATAGATTCAGATAAAAAAAATGTTTTATTTTTTTAGGGACACACCGATATTGAAATTAGGCCGATACCGATAACCAATGATTTTTATGTTTGGAAACCGATAACCTATATATTTGCCAATAAATCTTAATTTTTTGATTAAATGCATCTTGAAACTGATGCATTTACAGTATTTCACAGGCAACATAAAAAAATAAACATTTATTGCACAATGCAATATATTGTGCATCCCTAGTTTTTATTCATTTTTATTCAAATTTTATTTTGGTTAATTAAAATGAAAATTAGACATTTTGCCTTGGAAACTAGCTGACATTTTTAATCTTAAAAAAATAAAATCAGTTATTTTTAATTTTGAGTATGTTTATATTATTAAGTATGTTTATTTTTTATTTTTTAATGGCTTTAGTTTTAGTTAAAACTTCTCCATCTAATTTTTTTAAATCTGATTTGTGTGAGGTCTAGTGAAGCCACACACACAGTTTCAGAAGCGTTCAGTGTTGTGTGTGTGTGTGTGTGTGTGTGTGAGAGGTTATGGTCTTGACAGGTCTGTGTCATGTGTTATGTCTCTCTCTCTCACTCTTCTGGGACAGAATTATATTTTTTCCATCTTTTTCATCTCCCACTTTCCATTTGCTGGGAAAGAACAAAACAAGAGAAGATCCAAGAGTAGCAGAAACAGTCACACAGCTCAGCTCTGGTCACAAATCAGTCTTGTTTAAAACACCCAGATGGATGCAGCCACAAGGAAAGCTAGAAAACATTAGAACTGTGTGAACAGAGGAGCATTTTATATACTGTAGGCTTTATGTATGGTGTGGGTGTGCAGAGGGAGGTTTGTCACGGTATATACCGAAGCTATGCATACTGCACTAGACTTGTCATGGCACTTGTGTACTGTTGTTGTTCTCTTGTTGGTCTGATTGCTTCTATTTTTATAATTTATAAGTTGCTTTGAATAAAAGCATCTGCTAAATTATTAAATGTAAATGTAAAATGTAATTCTCAACAAGGCTGCATTAATTTGATAAAAAAAAAATACAGCAAAAACAGTAAGATATTATTAAAATATAGTTTGATAAGTTCAAAATAATAGAATATTATCGGAACGTTATCAAAATGCAAATATCGGCATTGGCCGATATAACAATTATGCAGTAAGATTTTTTTTTTTTAACTAACCAAAATGAAAAACATTTTTTATAATCTCTGTACATTAGAGACTTGGTATTATTTCCAAACAAATGGAAATATATCGGCATATCGGCCTAATTGAATATCGGCATATCGAATATCGGCAAAATCCATTATCATGCATCCCTGATAGAAATCTTTTGTAACATTATAAATGTATTTACTGTCAACTTTTGATCAGTTGAATGAGTATTAATATCTTTTCAAGGTTTACTTTTTATATATATAAAAATTCAGTGTAAATGTAAAGTTTGAACACAAACTACCTTGCAATAATGATCCCACAACATCACCGAGCGTTTAACCAGCTGTACTACTAGATTAGTCTGTCATGCATGGCTTTTGTTTCTCTTTTGTAAGTCGTTTTAAATAAATGCATGAGTGGAACATGGATTCCACAGCTTCGGTCAGCTGGTCTCTGTGTTGGCACAGCGAAATCATGAACATTGTCAAAGCACACATGTTAAATGAGCGAGTTTCCCCACAGACCGAGAACGAGCGTCTCAAATACTGCCGGCGGCCTCAGCGAGGGATTTCAGACACACGCTGGCAAAGATAAGGTGGATTCATGTGAAACGAAGTCTTAAAAGCTACTCGTGTGCTGCGTGACACACAAAGACGCTCACATTCGAGAGCGTCCCAATTCACTGGAAGTCATGGATTAACCTCTTATTAATGATGAAGCTCTTTATACGAGTGGTGTTGGTTTCAGCAGTCACAAGTCCTAAATTAAACTCATTTCCAGCAGTTTAAACAAACATATTAAAGTGAAACTCATACAGCTTCGCATGAAAGCGCTGTCTGAGATTGTACATGATGATTTATTGTTTCTTTCTTACAGGGTTTCATGATGCAATAGGCTCTCATCACATTTTGACCTAAAAACCTCTGTTTTCTTATATTAAGCTTTAGAAAATCATTTTCTGAAGGGACCCATTTCCAAATGTAATATACTGTATATATATAAATACACGCAAAACCTAAAGCTCATCAATACATCAATCATCTTTTTTTTTTTTGCATATGTTGTTTTAATAAAGTTGCATGTGTATATATATATATATATATATATATAAAAAAAAATTAAATTATTTAAAAACGGCTAAAACTGATGCCGTTTACACAGAAGTTGTGAGTGTGAGCACTAGTTACAGTGATGCTTGACTTGGCAAACGTTTCTAACTTAATTGGCAGTTTCTGGGAGGTTCGCACTAAATTGATCGGATCGGTTCTAAGCTCCCGTTTCTATAAATGATCCTCAAACATGTAACTTTTTTTCCCGCCTCAGAAGCAGTTGCCATAGCAACCATCCAGAGGGATTCTCTAATGCACCGCACAAATACAGCCAAGCATCAGTTCTCATGCACTCACTCAAGTTACTCTTATTATTATTTCAATGTGATCTAAAGCAGATCGCAGCAGCAGCCAGACGCTTTCTCAGGGTTGTTTGCTGTTCGGTTCTTGTTCTGCTGATTAATGAGTCTTGCTGATTTTCCAGAGCGATAACCATAATCCGACAAAACATTTATATGTACACTATACACATATAGGTCATGCATATTTTTTTCTGTACCACCACAAATGTTTTTTCACATCATTTGAGCACAACGTACCAGAAATGTTCCCTCAACTTATAAAAATACCATGTTTAAACTCGATCATGAAGTCAAATCATCAGCCGTTTCCCCTATGCATCTCAATCAGTCCTCTGCATGTTTGCAAAGCGCTCGGCTGATATATAGACTGCATGGAGCATGTTATCGCTGAATTAATAAGCAGAAAATATTCCTGCTGAAAGCACAGCATCTTCCACTTGCCCCTGTGAAACCCAGCTGTCATGTGTCCAAACTCACCACTCTCCGCGTGTTCACAAACGCATCCAGGAGGTTATTATTTCCTTTATAGTGAATCACAAGGGGATTTATTGAGTCCGACTCCTGCTGGGGTCGCTTCAAAGACTTCTACCTGAATGCTCACTTACAGAGCATCTTAATGGCATTGTTTGTTTTTGTTATTAGTTTTTGTTTTTATTTTTTATTCAATATTTGTAGTAAATGTCATTTAGAGGCTGCACATATTCCACACTAGAGTTTGCTGAAGAAAACAGCTTTGGATGGTTGCACGCTAAATGTAGTACTGTTTGAATTTGTTCAGAGCATTATAGTATTTTTAATTTGAATTATTCAAGATTCTGTTTTTGATGCTTGTCTAATTAATGTGTAATCAATTTTAACTTAGATTTATTGCAGTTTTAACAATAATAGTATTATAATAGTCATTCATTCAGAAATTCTGTTTCTAGATTTAGTTTTTCTTTAAAATTCCATGTTTTCCCATTAACATTTTTCTAGATTCTGTTTTTAGTGGTTTAATTAAATTAAATGCATAATCAGTTGAATTCATACATTTTTAGCAAGTAAATAATTTATTACTAATTTAACTATAATAGTGGTCTATGAAATATTATTTATATTTATTTTTCAGATTTTTTTTTTTTAAATGTTTAAAATTCCAAATTCCAAATCTTTTTCTAAACTGTTTTTTTTTTATGGTTTACTCAAAGAAATAATAAATAATAATCAGTAATAATTGATAATCAAAAGATGGGTCTAATTAATTGAATTAAAATAACTATGAAAATATAATAATTTATTGCATTTAAAAAAAATTATAATAGGACATGAAATGATTTTTAAAAATTTTTTAATTTTTTTGAAATTGTTTAATTATTCAAAACAAATTGGTATTCTAAAATGGTATTAATCAAATGAATGCATAAAACTTTAATTTAATTCATCATAGCGTTGCATGTGTGTATTTATGACACTGCTGAGCTTTAGATGGTTGCATGTTTAATTGAATACTTTCTGCATTTCTTCATAGTGATACAGTGATGCATTCTTTAGCAAACTGCACAGAAGTGAGGTGAGACTTTGAGTAATTGTTAAGTAGGTCAATCCACACAATATTGCCTTTGGTTAAATATTCAGATGATTCATGGTGTGTCAGTAATCAGCTACCGAATGCAATCTTTAGATCATTACCAGCAGATTTGAGGCTGGGAGGAATTCACTCATTCACACAATCTTTTATTCTTCTGATGGTTTTCTCTAATAGACTCAGTATAAATGGAGATATATTAGAGATCAATCTCTTTGAATGCCTCTCTAGCTTTAGTTGTCATAATTTTGTTTGGTGGCACTACATTTGTGATCATATAAGGAATGCATATAGGAATTAAATAAATAAATTTAAAATTAGGCATATTTCTCCACAAAGTATTTTAATGACACACACACAAAAAAAGTTATTTATATATATATATATATATATATATATATATATATATATATATATATATATATATATATATATATATATATATATATATATATATATATATATATATATATATATATATATATAAAATCATGCTCATTATTAATAATGAGAGAAAATGAATGATAGATAATTGCTTAAACTATTATTAATTCATGGTAAAATTACAGCATATATGTTATTTTAAAATAGTATTCATTATTATTTATTACTTGTTTTACATATGAAGAAAGTAACAATGAAAAAAAACATATTTTAAATAATGGATAATGAGCATGTGCATTTATTTTAATGTGTGGATCAAAAATAAAAATCTGTAAAAATCTGACAAACCATTAGTATTTTCTGCATTTTTTTCTTTTCCTCATGCATTAAGTCCATGCAATGCAATAAATAAATTTAATAACAATATACAATTTATCACAGCATTTATGCCCATTAAAAAAAATATGTATCCTATTTTTAAATGAATTGAATGAATAAATAAATAAATATTTTGATGTCAAATAGGCTTAATTTTTTATTCATTCTTATTTTTAGATGAATATAAATGTAATTTGTTTATTTGCTTTATTCATTTTACTTTGATTTTGGGGATATATATATATATATATATATATATATATATATATATATATATATATATATATATATATAGTTCTTATTTTATTTAATAATAATAATAATTATTATTATTACTTGTATAGCCATGTTAATATATAATATTTTGCAGCCCTTCTGTACAAAATTACAATTAGTTTTTTTTTTTTTTCATGCAGCCCTAGTTCTAAAAGTGTTAACACTTAAACAGATTCTGTGGTTATGAAACAAGTACAGTTTTCCTGTAGTCAGGTTTTGCACGCCTCGGTGGATTGCTGTGTTTATCGTACATGTTACACACGTGCACAAATCTTTCATGGCATCATAAGTGTGTTTTAGTTTCTGCTGACGGTGCAGGTGTATTTTTACAGTTGTGTGTAAAAGTGAAGCGTATTCTGATGGTATGTTTCCAAGTCTTCCACACTGACAGATCAAAGTAATCCAATTATGAAAATGAGCTTATATTTGCCCTCTCTCTCTCTCTCTCTCTCTCTCTCTCTCTCTCTCTTATCTTAATGTAAAGTTGTTCTGGGATCTGAACGCTCTTATCAGTGTGGGCCAAACCGTCGATCAGCGATCTTCATTCATATTCCTCTGTTTTTTTGTTCTCCCTCAGGTTTCTGGAAAACTCTCTTCTCAGCGCTGAGGTGAAAGAGGGAGAGATTCTTCCTCCGACCATCCAGAAGCTGATGAAAGGATACAACAAATACCTCCGGCCTTTCTTTGACAGTAGGGACATAATGAATGTTTAATGCTTGCGTGTACTGTACTGTACGTGTGCTGAACGGCGCTTTACTCTCTCACATCTTCATTCAGAACAGATTGAGTGATGCTCCGTTATATTACACATGCAAATGAGAATCGTAATGTGATTAAAAACACAGTACCATCCATCAGAAAGCGAAAGACATGCATAACATAACAGCAAGATTCTGTGTAAACTGTTGCTCCACCATGACTGAAGATGACTATAGCGCCCCCTGTGGCATCTCTGAGACATTACAAAATACTGTAAATCAGTGGTTCCCAACCTTTTTCAGCTCGCGGCCCACACAACCACACACAAGTTTGCGTGGCCCACTTCAAAAAAATTAACTGACCCCGCTATTTTGGGGTTAATAACTAGTACTCAGAAGCTAGATTGTTAACTGTATTTATTGAATGAACTAGGGCTGTGCGATATGGACAAAAAAAAAAAAAAACGATCGCGATTTCTTTTATCAATTTTGCGATTGTGACACACACTGATATGTTTTACAGTCATAAATGCATTCAGGATGAATTTGAAACATATTTCCAAAAGAAAACCAATTAGAGCTTTATATAAAAAAAAAATGTATGTCTCTTGAACCGACATAAGTCAAAATTATCACTATAGTAAAGATGTAACAAAATGTATAGACTTAAGGCAAAAAAAATTAATCCAGTGTCCTTTTTTTGTTCTTTTTTGCCATGCATTGTTCATAGAGCTCATTAATTGTAGCGGTGCCTCAGGTGTTTGCAGTGTGTATACAGTATGTGTATGCGGTCAGCAGCGAGAGCACATAAATATAACGCGAAAGCACATTAAAATAATGCACGAGCGTGAATGTCTCTGTTCGCACGCAGATTTCCTTTGCTCTGTCACAAAACCAGACGTGCTTGCTCAGATACACGCTGCTCTGCGCGGAGAGAGTGTGCGCAATTAAAACGTGCCTCCTCTCACTTAAACTGTGTCCTGTGCACTCACAACTCTCTCTATGCTCATGTGCTAGATATTAATTATTTGTTTCTAGTTTTACCGTGTGCACACTGAACGCTCTGATCCGTTAACATGGGCTCGGAAAAAAGGCGCATCACAGACAGTGTGTGAACCTGGAGTTAGGCACATGCCCAGTCTGTTCTGTTCTCGCGCTAGAGGCGCTGCATTCTGATTGGATCGTAGAGCATACTACGGGCGGTCAGGGGCGCGGAAAATCGTGCTATAAAGCTATTTAGAAATCGCGCATGCTCAAATCGTGATTTTATGATGATTTCTATTAATCACACAGCCCTAGAATGGACTGGAGATGAACAGAAAATAACCCGGGCTGGCACCGCTCAGCAAAACAGGTAAAACTAGATCCAGGCAGAGCTCGGAAGCGGGTAGATAGTCACCGGAGCAAGCAGTCAGGAGGGAACAGCAAAAATAATAAGATAAATTGGTGTTTTATTCTTAAACCAATCAGCGAGCTCGAATATTGGAAGCATAGTAACAGTTTAATATTCCTTTTTTGTTATTTAATTATATATATGAAATTATGTTATGTTATGACTTGGACATTTTTACATATATTAACAGTATTATTTATTTTAATAGTAATTGGCGGCCCACCTGTGGACCACAGGTTGAAAACCACTGCAGTGGAGCTTGTTTCACAGAAACATATGCATGCTCACGTCTTATTTTAGTAGAACTGATATATTATAGTTTTTAGTTATTATTTTGAATCAGATTTTATAATTCTGTTTTCATTTTAATTTTAGTTACAGTTTTAGTTGTCTTTATTTTTTTAATATGCCTATATAATTTTTACATTTTTGTTTATTTAGTTTTAGTTTTTATTGCATGGAAGCTTGTTTCTGTCATAGGATAAAAAGAAATAAATTTAAAATTTAAATTAAGATTTTTCTTTTTGTTTTGTTTTTCTGGAATTGTAAGCTATAAACTCACTATATCTGACTTTTTCACCATTTTTTTTATCTCAGAGAATACAAATTCTGACCTTAGTTTTGTGAATTAAAAAAAAAACCTTGCCGCTATATTTAGCACTTCAACTAGAAGTACTTAACGAAAATTAAATGTTGCATTGGCAACTATTTGAAATAAAATAATTGTAAATTATGTAAAATTTCGAAGTGTCTCTCCTGTTGCTCCTGCTCTCAGTTATTGATGAGTTGAGTTTCTGGAGCTTCTTCAGTATTGTGTCTTTTACTTTAGTCTCCAGCCCACCGTTTCTCCACCAGTGTTGAGGAAGCTGCTTTGAAACACGTTGAAGCTTCTCAAACTACCGATTTATTTGCAATGAAATTGATTAATTAGTTTTGTCACAATATAATTCTCGTTTTACATTGAAGAATCAGAGTTTTGAATGAAATGATTTGCAACCCTACTGGCAAAAGTCATCTCAGGAACCACACTTCAGTGTTTTGAGTCTTACGGGTCCTTCAAAGTATCTTGAGAGAGGTGAGGTGTCCAAGTCTCAGCATCTTACTACTGGGGTTCCTCAGGGCTCGGTTCTTGGACCACTTCTCTTCTCGGTCTACATGGCATCATTAGGTTCTGTCAGTCAGAAACATGGCTTTTCATACCACTGCTATACTGATGACACTCAACTCTGCCTCTCATTCCATCCTGATGATCCGACGGTAGCTATTCGCATCTCAGCTTGTCTAACAGGCATTTCTTCCTGGATGATGGACCATCACCTTCAACTCAACCTTGCCAAGACAGAACTGCGTGTGATTCCAGCAAACCCATCGTTCCATCACAATTTCACCATCAAGTTAGGCACATCAACCATAACTCCTTCAAAAACAGCTAGAAGCCTTGGAGTTATGATTGATGATCAGCTGACTTTCTCAGACCACATTGATAAAACTGTCCGATCCTGCAGATTTGCTTTATTCAACATCAAGAAGATCAAGCCCTTTCTTTGGGAACATGCTGCACAACTCCTTGTTCAAGCTCTTGTTCTGTCCAGGCTGGACTATTGCAATGCTCTCTTGGCAGGTCTTCCAGCCAATTCTATCAAACCTTTACAATTAATTCAGAATGCGGCAGCAAGATTAATTACTTAAGTTACTTTAGTTACTTAAGACTCAACAAAAACCATGAGAGTAAAAATATTTAACTATTGCCTCTTCTCCATCGTTGCATTCCACTGAAGTGTTGCTATTTCTCATTAATTTGTCTCTGTTCACCGCATGTTCACCCCCATCATCTGCTTCTGTTGTAAAGATTTGTGAAGAAGTAAAACACATGCTTCCCACATCGTCAGCTTTAATGAGCAGAGTTTCACCAGCATGGTTTCTGTCTTTATCAACGATTCTCTGAATTATGATTGCATGCCTTCTCTCCATCTCTGTTCTGCAGATGGTCCCGTCACGGTGGGCATGAGTTTAGACATCGCCAGTATTGATACCATTTCTGAGATCAACATGGTGAGAAACAGAGCACTCGCACACCACATCAGTGTGAATTAATGATGACTCAAACTCTTATCTGCTCATTAGTGAATATTATTTCATTATTGATCACACGTGTTCAATTTCTTAACCTCAAGTAATAAACTTATCCCAACCAGTATTATTATAAGATGTAGTAGTAGTAGTAAAACAAAATAAATGTATACTTTATTATTATTATTAAATAATTATATTAAAAAAACATTATTATCCATATAATCTTTTTTTATAATAAGAAGAAAATATTTACAAAGTATGATTTATTTATTTATGTATTTATTTATTTATTATTAATTGGTTTATTTTATATTAATAATGATAATAATTATAAAAAATGACAATAATAATAATAACAATATTCCAAGCATACAATAATAATATTAATATTAATGTTAATAATAATAAATAGCTCCAAAATATTGGAAAAGTATTATTAATTTGAAAAAACTCTTTATTTTATATTATTATTAAAATAACAGTAATTAAAAGGGAAATTTATAATACTAATAATACAATACTAATAAAGTAAAAATATGTAATTATTATTATTATTATTATTACCACTACTACTTATATTACTATTATTATTATTAATAATAATAATAATAAATAACAATAATAATTATTATTATTATATTTTTTTCATAAATAATACTAGTTTAATATTTATTATTATTATTATTATTATTATTATTATTATTATTATTATTATTATTATTATTATTATTTCTTTTAAATAAAGTTAATTGTTTGTTTCAAGTCCTAATCTGAAGTATTAAACTTGGGCTCATCTCACACAGTTCATGTAAAATGTGAAGTGTATATTTGTATGATTGCTCAGTGATTGTGGATGCTGTGCTGTTGTTGATTGGTCAGGACTACACGGCTACGATCTTCCTCCGTCAGCGCTGGACGGACGAGAGGCTGGTGTTTAAAGGCAATAAGAGCTTGAGTCTGGACGGGCGACTGGTGGAGCTGCTGTGGGTCCCAGACACCTTCATAGTGGACTCCAAGAAGTCCTTCCTCCACGACATCACTGTGGAGAACCGACTGATCCGGATCTTTCCCAACGGAACGGTTCTCTATGCGCTCCGGTCAGGCTTCATCCGGTCTATAGCACAGATATGTAGCTGTAAATGTGACCATTGTGATCTCTTGATGTGTTAACAAGTCTGATTTCAGTTAGTAATCTATGTATTTTTTTCAATATTAATAATAATAATAATAATAATAACAATTATATATATATAATTTTAATAATACATAACTATAATAATTTATTATTATTACTGCATTTTTTACATTATTAATTATTAATAGTGAAAATAAATGAAAATAAAAATAACAATAAATAATTAAAAGTACATAATGTTTATAAAAATAATTATTATTAATAGCAATAATATTAAATAAAAAATATTTACAATATTTACTACTACTACTACTACTAATTATTATTATTATTATTATTATTATTTTTTTTTTTTTTTTTTTTATTTTTTTTTTTAAGAAGAAGAAAAAGAAAAAAATCGAAATAAGTCAGTTTTGCATATTATTAAAACGGAAAGGATGAGAATTAAATAAAGATATAAAGTTGGGCATTTTTTTTAGAAATAATAAGAAACAATAATAAAAAATAACAAATAAATAAATATTATTATTATTATTATTATTATTATTATTATTAACATTATTAATAATAATGGTAACATAAATAGATATGTATCATTTGTTATTATTATTATTAGTAGCAGTAGTATTGATACATAAAAAAATAATAATTGTAAATTATTATTATTATAAATAATAATAATAATAATAGGAAAACATTAAAATAATTTAATAATACAAATATAATAATATTTAATTATATTGTTGTTGTTATTACATAGTCATATAGAATCAAAACATATTGCCAAAATTGTGCGTCTCTATGTACAAGCACAGAAAAACTTTAAGTTTTTTAAACACTTCTTGGTTTAAGGACATTTAGATATTTCTCCTGGAAACAAGACTAAAATACTGATTACAGATGGGAAGTTTTGCATCCTGTGCCTCTTTACCATTCATGAAATATCAGAAGATATCAGAAGATATGAGTGTTTCTCTCTGTAGGATCACCACGACTGTGGCCTGTAACATGGATCTGACCAAATATCCCATGGACAAACAGACGTGCACCTTACAACTGGAGAGCTGTAAGAACACACACACATTTCCAGCTTCTGCTTCCCCAAAGTGTTGCTCAGGCAACAAGCTGACATTTCTGTGCTCTTGTTTGTGACATCTGTCCTCACACAATGTTCACGCTGTTTCATATTTCATAAGAGCATGCTGTGCTTCAGCACAAACACACCACATTACGCCTGCTTTCTTTCCTTGCATTATGCATGCAATTCAGATCTCTGATGTGTAGTTGCATAAGATCATTAATATAAATACATATTACAGACAGACAGAAAGATGTGTGTGTGACGGCGTCTAGATTCAGGTCAATTTCCTTGATTTGCTGAGTGCTGAGTTTATCTTTCTCTTCATCTCTCCGCCCGTCCGCTGTTCTTCTGTGAGTTTGTTTGTCTGGATGTGGATCTCTTTCACGTCTTCTGCTCGTGTTTATATAAAGAGTAGGAGGCTTAGAGGAGCTTCTGAAGTCTTTGTCTAATGAAACGACAGAAAGCTTCACTCATGGGTGAATTTTAAGAAATGTCTGGGTCGTATTGCACTCTAAAAATAAAAAGACAGAATAAGATTTCTTGATGCATTTTACATGCACAAACTGCAGGAACTTTAAGATACTTTTTTGTTTTGCATTGTGATATTTTCATGACAGTTGTGCCCAAATTGTAATTTTGCACAGGTTTCTAGAGAACATTATTTGCACAATATAAACAGTATCTGATTACTGTCCCACAGCGCCACCTAAAGGACACATTACACACTAATACATGTGGCCATTTATCTGATATAGTCCACTACACATCGAAATATTTTTATATAAATGAAATAAACTGCATTCACAATTTCTTCACAGTGTGTCCCATTTCAGATCACCTTCTCTTTTTCAAAAATACATTCAATGTTTAAGCATTTACATTATATTATTTAATCTGTTGCTATTATTATTATTTTTTGCATGAAAGTGCAAAAACATAGTACTTCAAGTCTTAAATGTTTGCTGTAGCATCAGTAAGTGAATTTTTGTTTTCACAGATCAAAGTAAATGTGAGAATTGATTAATTTGTATTCATCAAGGATGCATTAAATTCATCAAAAAGTTACAGTTAAGACATTTATAATTTCTTTAATTGCAAAAGATTTCTATTTCAAATAAATGCTGTTCTTATGAACTTTATATTCAACTGTTCTGAACATTGATAATAATCAGAAATGTCTCTTGAGCAGTAGATCGTCATATTTTCATGATTTCTGAAGATCATGTGACACTGAAGACTGGAGGAATGATGCTGAAAATACAGCGGAGCATCACAGAAATAAATTACACTTTACTATATATTCATATAGAAAACAGCTGTTTTAAATTGTACAAATATTTCAGAATTTTTACTGTATTTTTGACCAGATAAGTGCAGCCTTGACTGAATTATTTCCCGTGTCTGAATGCGTCCCAGACTGATAATGTCAGTATTGAGAGTGCTTGTGTGGATCTGTGTGTGTCTGTTCGCAGGGGGTTATAACATCAATGATGTGATGTTTTACTGGACTCGTGGGAATGACTCTGTGAGCGGTTTGGACACGCTGAAACTGGCTCAGTTCACCGTAGAAGATCATTACACCTCAGTGTCCGAGGCCGTATATGAGACAGGTACACAACACCACAAACACTCCTAACGTCTGTGGAGCACTTATTAAAAGATACCTGATAATAATACCGGTTTCTTCAGAAATGGCACAGAATTGACCGTGTTTCATGTTTATGGCAGATTGCAAAGTGCAACTTCTTGTTAATGACGCATTTAAACGTGTATCAGAGTTGTGTGTTTTCTGTTCGTGCTGTGTAAGATATCACGGGATGTTTTGATTCATTAGTGTTGCCAGATCTTCCTAGAAAAAACATCAAATAAGCACAAACTCATGATAAAATCAAATCCAGATGCCTTATCTTGGAAATAAGTCACATGCCAAGATATTGAGAGGTCTTATTAACTCTGTAAATTGGATCGCTTAATGAACCAAGCCCAAAGACAGTTAATAAGGGTCGCTTATAATAAGTGGACATGGCAACCCTTCAAGAGCACACTCTGCTAAGTAGCCCTTAAAACACAAGGAAAAGAGGACGCCTTTAGATAAAATCGCCAAACAATGTCGATGTGATCGATGTGTTATAACTTTGGTTGAAATAGCAAATACTGAAAACGTGAGATGGCGAAACGTTGCAATGGTGTCAATCATCACAGTTTTGACGATGAGTTCTGTTAGATTCACACATGAAACTGTAATACCAATAATAATACGGTTGTCACTCCTGAAACTTTACAGTGTGCATGTAGCCATAAAAACCACTCCAATAGCTTCTTAATTTCTGATTGATAGTCTTTTTACTTGGACGCACAGCATCAATGTTTTATATCCCCACGAAAGGACTCTCTGATTCTCTTCCCAGGCAATTATCCCAAGCTGATCTTTCATTTCGAGCTGAAGAGGAGCATCCTATACTTCATCCTGGAGACGTACGTGCCGTCCAGTCTGCTGGTGGTGCTGTCCTGGGTCTCTTTCTGGATCAGCCAATCATCCGTCCCCGCTCGCATCTGCATTGGTATGAGCAACCAAACCCTTGATGACCACATAGTATTCTAGCTGATTTCAGTTTAGAGCTGGGCAGATGAGCGTTTCAACTGAGCATGTGTGTTATTGGTACATGTTTAAGGCGTGACGACCGTCCTGACAATGACCACGCTGATGATGGGCGCACGGACGTCTCTGCCCAACGCCAACTGCTTCATCAAGGCCATTGATGTGTACCTGGGCATCTGCTTCAGCTTCATCTTCGGGGCGCTGATAGAGTACGCTGTGGCCCACTTCTGCACGCTACAGCACCCCGACTACAACAACGCACTCATGGTAAGAGAGGATTACCATCATCATAGTGTTATTGCTCATACTCTCCTTGTGTTCAATATGTCCCTTGTGTTTCTGTGGCTCAGTGGTAGAGCATTGCGTTAACAGCGCAAAAGGTTGTGGGTTCGATTCCCAGTAGAACACACACACACACACAAAAAGTATAGCATGCATAAATGTTAATGTATTTTACTTTGAGTCTTAAAGGGATAGTTCACCCCAAAATGTAAATGCACTCACCCTCAGGCCATGCAAGATGTAGGTGACCTTTTTTATTTAGTCGAACAATAAGGAAGATATTTTTCTAGCTGAAACCGTAGTAGGGGATTCATAAAATGCAAGTCAGCAGCTGCCCGTCTTTGAGAATAAAAAAGCATATCAATGAACGCAAAATTATAATCCTGTGTCTCCTGGTGATTTATAGAGGTTTTATGAAGCGAAACGATCTGTCGGTGTAAGAATCTGAACATTATTTACAACATTAGTTCGGACATCACACAGTGCTCATTCAATAAATGCACAGCTAAACAGATTTAAATCTACATTTAAAGTAGCTAGTGTTTTAGCACATCTCATATCTTCTGGAAGATTATTCCATCAGCTGGCTAACTAAAAGCAGATTCCCCTTGTTTTGTGTGAACCCTTGGTATTTCTAACTGACTCGATCCTAATGATCTGAGTGCTCTGTTAGGTTTATATTCATTTAGCATATCTGCAATGTATTTTGGTCCTAGGCCATTGACTGATTTATAAATGAGCAAACGTACTTTAAAAACAATCCAAAATTTTTTTTTTGAGATGATAGTATGCTGATTTAGCTACTGCTTTGACATGACTATTGAAACTAAGGTCTATCTCCAGAATCACACCAAGAGTCCTGATTTTTAGTTGTTTGACCCCTAGAGTCAAGGTGTGCATTTACCTTGAGAACTTCCAACTTTGTTTCCAAATGCAGCGACTTCAGTTTTTTCCTCATTTAGCTGAAGAAAGTTTTGACGCACCCAACTGTTTACTGTTAACCAAGAGAAACTACAAAAACTGTTTCCTAAGTTCAGTGACTGTTGGAGAAACTGGAGCGCTGAATGATTCATTCATCACAGGATCAGATATGCTGCTATTTCGGCTCATTTCCAGTTGGAGTGACTGTCGGGCATCTGAAAGTGAGTTTTAAATGAGTAACTTGAACCTTAAACTGTTTCAGATGGTTCAGTAAGATTTGATGCACTGGTTCAAGTAGGTCACAAAAAAAAAAAAAATGGCTCCAAAGAATGATTCGTTTGAGAGCCAGATATCGCTTTGCCTGAGGCCCTGGATTACAGGTAACAATGTTGTAAATAATATTATGTTTCTTGCACAAATCAATCATTTCGCTTCACAAGACCTCAATATATTGTCAGGAGCCATGGCTATTAATTTTGTGTTAATTCTATTCTCAAAAATGTACAGCCAATAACAGACCACACCATCTCATTTTAAATTTCCTTGCTCGTTTACTCTCATCTCCGTGTTTTCTCTGTCAGTGTGGTCATCACATACATGTGTGCGAGGAGGAGATGAACGGCATCGTCACCACCATCGCCAGTGATTCTTCACGGCTAAAGCGACGTAAAGACGCTCCAGTACCCAAGCCCACCGCTGCTGGAGAGCCTGGCCTCACACCCTCCAGCCCGACCACCAGTGAACCCAAGACCGCAGAGGTCCCATCGGAGCTCTTTAGCCGTTGTGCCAAAAACATCTCCGTCCTGAGGAAGATCCTGAGATCCATCAACTGCTGTCATGTGAAAAACCCACATTATATAGACAACTACTCACGGTTAACCTTCCCACTGTCGTTTATCATCGTTAATCTGCTATACTGGACATACTACCTGTACTTTTAACCAGCGCATCATGCTGAATCATTTCTGTGTGTTAGTAAGTATGATAGCGTAGGCATGTGTGTCTGAAAGACCAGTAGAGACTCAACAGAGAAGGAGAATAATTAGGGTTGCACCGATACTACATTTTTCAGCAGATACCAATAAACCGAATGATGTTTGCCGTTATGAATGCTAATTATTCATAATGAAATTTGCTGATACCGGTGACAGATAATTCAGAATGATATCTCTCAGTACCGATTATTCAGAATGATATCTGCAGATAACGATAGCCGATTATTCAGAATAAGATCTGCTTATACCAATATTTGATTATATATAATAATATCTGCCGATACCAATAGTCAATTATTCAGAATGATATCTGCCAATACCGATTATTCTGAATGATTTCTGCCGATACCGAATATTTAGAATTATATCTGCTGATACTAATATCCGATTATATAGAGCGATATCTGCAGATACCAAGAGCCGATTATTCAGAATGATATCTGCCAGTACCGATGAAAATAATAATAGTCAATTATATAGATTAATATCTGCTGATACTAATATCCGATTATATAGAATATCTGTTGATACCAATAGTCAGTTATTCAGAATGATGTCTGCCAATACGATTATTCAGAATGATTTATGATGATACAGATAGCGGATTATTCAGAATGATATCTGCTGATACAAATATACGGTTATGCTGTATAGAATGATATATGCTGATACCAATAGCCGATTATTCAGAATAATATATGCCAATACAAATACTGATAGTCAATTATTCCAAATGATATCTGCCAATAATGATAGCCGATTATTCCGAATGATATCTGCAGATACCGATAGCTTATTATTCAGAATAATATCTACCGATACTGATACTTATCAGCCGATTATTCATTATCTACCAATAAAGATACTAATACAAATAGCTTATTTTTCACAATGATATCTGCCAATACAGATAGCTGATTATTCAGAATGATATCTGCCGATACCGATACAAATACCGATACTTATCAGCCGATTATTCAGAATGATATCTACCAATACAGATACTAATGCAAATAGCTTATTTTTAGAATGATTTCTGCCAATACAGATAGTAAAACAAATAGCTTATTTTTCAAAATGATATCTGCCAATACAGATACTAATACAGATAGCCGATTATTCAGAATGATATCTGCCGATACCGATAGAAATACTGATACTTATCAGCCGATTATTCAGAATGATATCTACCAATACAGATACTAATACAGATAGCCGATTATTCAGAATGATATCTGCCGATACCGATAGAAATACTGATACTTATCAGCCGATTATTCAGAATGATATCTACCAATACAGATACTAATACAGATAGCCGATTATTCAGAATGATATCTGCCGATACCGATAGAAATACTGATACTTATCAGCCGATTATTCAGAATGATATCTACCAATACAGATACTAATACAGATAGCCGATTATTCAGAATGATATCTACCAATACAGATACTAATGCAAATAGCTTATTTTTCAGAATGATATCTGCCAGTACAGATACTAATACAGATAGCCGATTATTCAGAATGATATCTGCCGATACCGATACAAATACCGATACTTATCAGCCGATTATTCAGATTGATATGTACCAATACAGATACTAATACAAATAGCTTACTTTTAAGAATGATACATGCCAATACAGATAGACGATTATTCAGAATGATATCTGCCGATACAGATACAAATAATGATATGGACAGCTGATTATTCAGAATGATTCCAATACTATAGATCTTTAGTCAGCTTTTGTGCTTTAATCTCCATTACTAAATGTTTTTAGTTTTTCATTTACTAAACACTTACAATGGCAGAAAACAGTGCACCATTTAAAAGCTAAAATGTCAACTTTTTTAATTACTCTTTTAATCCCTATTATTATTTGTCATTCTTGCAAATTTAGCAACATAATCCCTGTGAGTCGCTTTTTCTGTATGGAAAACGTCCATATGTTTATTTTTTGAAAGTCGTTGTATTTACCAGTTTTGATGTGCTACAGATGCTGTTGACAGAGATTAACTGGCATTGAACATAGCGAGGAGACGTGTTCAGTATTCGTAATTTCCCATATATGAATCTCACTGATAGCGTCAGCGTCAGGTTGGAAGTTTGTAGTGGCTGATGATGGCTATTCAACCCTGGATCTCAACAATGGCTCCCATGATTAAATCTTCTAGATAACTAAAGATATACTGAATTTTAACGTCAGATTACTGGAAATCTGTATTTGACTTCACATGTGGCTGAGGATGAGCAGACTATATTTTAACATCAACATGAAATTGAAATTCAGCCAACGTTTCCATTGAAATCATTTGGGCTGTGGATGATTTTTGGGCTACTGGATTATGTTCATCTAAAGCATTAGTCAAGTATTTAGTTGTTGTTTTAGGCTTCTGTTCTAGCTAATATATCCTTTCTGAAATATTGTTTATAGTTAACATTTAATGCTGGTAAATTTTAATATAATAGAGGTTACAGCAAAATAGCAAATAATGATGGATTTGATAAGGAGATTTTGTGGAGCAGAGTTTCCCAAACTAATACAGCAATTAATTAAATAATAAAAAAGTTAAATAAAAATGTATGAAAAAAATAAAATAAAAAATAATAAAACACTCACTAAATGTTTTAATATTAGTTTACCTGCATGTCTTGTGACTATTAACCAACATCAGAAACCATGAACATGCAAATGTGTTGTTAAATTACTGAAATATTAAATTATTAATAAATTAAATTGAATCTCAGGGGACTTCAAGCAGATAATTAATCTCAAAGGGTTTTGGCTGAAAATAAAAAAGCATTAGTGCTCTGCAGGATGAATTTGACCTTCATCCTTCACGTAGGTTTTATCACCAATAAATAAATAAAAGGGAGATTTTTAGCATTTTTTGGGAACTGTCAGAATCTTTTTTTTTGATTTGGGTGTTCATCATCATCAGCTAGGGGTTGTTGAAACAGCACAAATCAGAAAAATTGGATAAAAGCGTCTGCTAAATGATTAAATGTAAATGTAAAAATATTATCAAAAAGGGCCTAACAAGTTGATATCCTAAAAATGTAGTTCGTTCAAAGAGGAAAGCAATGTCATTTACTCACCCTCACTTCTATTGAAAACCTGTGACATATATGCTGTGCATTTCCTTTCAATAACAAAATAAACACAGCAATAATGACAGCGGTGAGAAAACAGCAGTTAAGTAAGCATCTGATCAAAGTGCACGTTTGTTGTTTATCTGTCGCCTTAATTTATTTAACACTTTATACAGTAGACTGTCTCAGTGTGGCTTTCAGTTAGAATTACACCTTGATTTTCAGCTATCAAGCAGCTCTATATGTATATGAATATGTGTGGTATAACTTAATATTTTAGCGAATTGCAAAAGCTGAATAATCGATCAAAGTCTACTGATTGATCAGTGAAATACTTGACGATTAGTCGATTAATCCTTCTAATAATCGTTAGATTAATCGATTATCAAAACAATTGTGTTTTGCAGCATTACTTGACGTCTAATTCAGTGCAACATGTCATATTTGAATTAAACACAAGTGTGAACGAGGTATGAGAGCCGTTGGAAACATGAGGGTCAATAAATAGTGGTTTTTAGGTGAATTATCCTTCAAGCATAGTGACTGCTCTACTGGAGTCTGTTTTTATTCTATTGTTTCGATGTTTTCCACACTGTAATGTCTCGAACATGTCTTCCTCGCGTGTATGTGGTTCTTGAGTTTGAGTTACGGTGTTGAGGGCAGAAAGAAGCCATTGCTACCAGTTTATTGCTTCCATAAATCCTCCGGCCTCGGCCACTTTCTTGCACATCATCGATGGATTGCAGGAGTCGTGTAAGCTCTCTAAATGACTTGGTTTTAATGATCTGGAGGTGTTTGTGGACTCTATATGGGACGCATTCGGACCGAACCAAAGACCATGGACTGCGTGTGGTGACGAATGCTAAACTGTCTGGAAACATTGACCCATTTTTTGGGATGTGTTTCTGTGCATTACAGCTCTTAAGTGACAGCAGCCTGTACTGAACTGGATTGAACACTTTTGGTTATGGTTTTAAATATAGTATTAAAACTGATGTATTTTATGAATGGATGAATTTTCCTCTCGGGACCTTGTTTTTTTTTTTTTTTTTTTAGTTTTTTATTTGGGATTGTTGATGCTCTCAAACAGATCTGCTATTTTTGTAACTTTTAATCAGCTTCATTTAGATGTTTTGAGCATTTGCCTTCGGCATGCAGTCAGATCCTTAATTTCACGTCGAATGCCTTCAGTTCAGTTATTAAAAGTACAAAGTGCTTGATTTTCAATTTAATGCATGTTTCTTTACCACTTTAGGGTAATATTCAGTGTAATAATACATTACTATTGATGTAAATTTATGGGACTTCTTTTTGTTTATTCTTAGGGTATTTTTAATTTGCCAAGTTGAGAGTTAATGCAATAACTTCAGTCATTTACTGCATATGCATATCAGGCTTTGGTGTTAATAAATGATTAACTAAAATTAACACCAAGAAAGAAAATAAGAGCAAAATATTTCAGTACTTGATATAAATGTTAACTGAAAATGTATGTGTGTATATATATATATATATATATATATATATATATATATATATATATATATATATATATATATATGCTTTGTTGCAGAGACTTGATGTGCAAAAATAACTAAAATATAAATAAATTATAAAATACACAAAAACTAATAAAAATGACAAAAACAATAAAATTGCTAAAACTTTAGCAAAAATAAAAATATACAAACTAATTCTAAATATAATTAAAAATATCTCCTCGATAGTAAAATAACACTGATGCATATTCATAATTAATAGAAAGCATTTTTCTTTAGTGATTCCCGTTGTATGACACAATCATGAACTTTATTTTGATTTTATTAGCATCCCTGCAATGTTTAATTCTATTCACACCAGTATTAGAAAGCAGCTTAATATATTCTGTGTGAATAAATGATCTCTTATCCAGCGAACAGGACGATGAGAGAATGATAAAGACAGTGCCAAACGTAAGCCAAAGACTTCAAATGTCTAGAAATCCACCTAAAACAGACTATTACCTGATCAACAGCCTGTTTGTTTTGCTCTTCTATGTCAATTCTAACCGTGTTTGAGGGCATTATGTCACAGATCCAGACTGTTTATGTTGGTTTCTGAAGCTCTCGATCATCCTGATGTGTGTATAATCTAACATTTGCATACACAGAAAACAGCGTAACTGGAGAACGGCTGTAAATGCTGCATGTTTACTTGATGTTTACTTAATGATGCTTATACTAATGTATTAAAAATGACACTAATAGCAAAAAATCTAATAAAAATTTTTTTTCCTTTCTGCTTAAAGTGTGGATCAATAATGCATGGAAATTGCACATAAGGTAAACAATTAAAATAATATTTGCTTGACAGTTTATTGTGCAGTTCTGATGTTCATTTCTCAAGCCTTTATTTGTAATTTTTGTAAATTTTCACTGATCTTTCACAGGCACTTCAGACCTTATTAGGTAAAATACTGTCTTCTAAACATGTTTTTATTTTATTTTTTTAATAAAATTTTTTATAAAATGAATCAAATTAAGCCAAAGTTATTTAAATAATGTGAATCATGAAGTCCACGGGCAGCCAGTGAAGCATAAACAGCTTCATTTTACAATATCTTAATCACTCTTACACAAGTTTTACAAGTTCCCGGCAGTGTTTCATTCTAATGGATTGATGGTGAGTATATTTGAGCACACATTCATTAATATATGCACTGGACATGAATGAAAAATAAAGCCTGATTTGAGCAGAAGCTTTGCCATCATTTTGCATGATTTATTGTTCTTTTGAAATGAGCAGTTGAGTTGAAATGAAGCTGAAGTTTTCAGTCTGTCTCTCTTCAAATAGGAGCTGCACTTTAAATGAATTGAGCTTCTCTATCACACACTCTTCAAAAGATGCATTTGGTAAGTTGATCTGAGTATTTGCATCTTGATTTCAGTGTTTTAAAGGTTTGAATTCAAAGTAATCCGTGCAGAATTGTCTGTATTTCTAGATGCATGAACTGAATGTTGCATGCGTGTGTGTGTGTGTGTGTGTGTGTGTGTGTGTTTTGCCGTCTCTGAGTGCAGAATGATTTGTTCATGTCTCGTCAGGTCATGGAGTATCATTACACTTTAATGAGCAGACTGCAGCTTCACTCATTAGTCCTAATTAAACACTAACAGATTGTATAACGATCCTGATATTGAGCAGAAACTGTTCATATTCATTCATTGATATTAAAGTCGTAATCACATTAGAGATAAACACCACCTGAAGAATCATTCCTCTACTGGATTTTAATTATGAATCTGTCTTTGAGCATGAAATTAATATAGACAGATGATCTTGCTCACAGTGTTTATGACTAATGTGTCGTGAAGGTGCACAGGTGTGTGTGTGTGTGTGTGTGTGTGTGGACGCTCTTTTATTGCTCAGGAGATTTACAGAGCTGTTAAAATAATACACAAATCAGCTCAGATCATTTGATGAGAAATGTTGGAGTTCATATTGAGATCTTTATTATTAATGTATTATAATAAATAATCCTATAATATAATAAATAATAATAAATAAAATTCATGGGCCTCATTTTCAAACAATTTAAAATATGGAACAGGGTTGTTATAATTCAAATTAAAACTAATGTTTTCTTGCTAATTTAAATGAGAATGAAATGAGATTAAATAAAAATACATTAAAAATTATTTTTTTCATTTAATTTGAAGCAGTAAAATTACAAGTAAATAAAAAATTGATTAAAACTGATGTTTAAGTTCAGATTGAGATCTCTGACTTCTGATTTCACATTTTGGAATGAATTTATTTATTTATTTAAAAATTGTAATAATAAATAAATGTATTTATTTATTTATTTAATAATGTTGATAATAATAATTATTATTTAAAATATTTAGGC
Source organism: Carassius gibelio (assembly GCF_023724105.1). Lineage (NCBI taxonomy): Eukaryota > Metazoa > Chordata > Actinopteri > Cypriniformes > Cyprinidae > Carassius > Carassius gibelio. Next base: position 1,459,806 of record NC_068383.1, read on the forward strand.
TTCTCATTTTCATGCAGTAAACATTTGCAACAGGGTTTGTATTGTTAACAAAAAAAAGTAAACATTCTTGTTACTGAAATTAAAAAATATAATACAAATTTAATAAAACATATGAAAAACTTAAAATCAACTAAATTTAGAACTGTAAAACGTTTGCACATGTTAAAATAATTTAAATTACATTTCATTTGAAGCACTAAAATTACTAATGAAGTAAATAAAATCTAAAACGGAAATGTTTAAGTTCATATCTCTTGACTTCTGATTGCAGACTTAGGGATTTGTCAAATATGAGCACAGTTTGAGACATATTTGAGATTTTTTTTTCTTTTCTGTTTTTGGAAAAACAGAGATGTGAAATAGATCTCACTGGGCTCCATCTTCATGAACTGTTTGTTTCACGAATGGTTTTGTAAGCCTCTCTTCCTGATGATATCTTCATCTCAGAAGCTCTTGATTTATCGTCTGTTCAATCTGTCGATCTTGTTGATTCTGACAATTCTTACACGTGTTTCTGGACAGCAGTCAGGTCAGGAATTGAAATCAATAGACAATTGACCTCACCAACACAGAAACACTGATCTAGAGTGAGTGTGTTCAGTGTCGCCAGCAGGTGGCGCTGTTCACTCAGAGTTCTTCAGTTATTCATTATGAAACATAACTGTACATGCAGACATCTGCTGCTGAAAACATCTGGGACATTTTAAGATGCTTAAACATGCATCTGTGTGGATTACGAAGCGTATGCCGCAGGTCTGCTTTCTTTGGGGATCCTGCAGAACTTTATGTAAATTATTGATTTGGCTCTCAACTCCTTCTCAAACAACCTGTAAATGCAAATTCACAAATTATAATCAGAAATGTTCAGAGAGCAACACCCATATTACTACCGAACATCAATGCATTTAATGTTATTTAATATATTAAATAATAATCCATGTCTCTGCTGAACATGAATGTTTAACTGTTGATAGATCGATAATATATAATAATAATAATTAGGTATTACATAATCATGGCCATAATAATTCAAATAAATAATAATTATTATTATTATGATAATTAAATATTAAGTATAATAATAATATTAATTATTATTATTATTTTTTAATATATTATTTAATATATTAAATAATAATACATGTCACTTTTGAACATTAATATTCAATTATGAATGGATCAATAATGTATACAAATAAATAGTAATAATAATAATAATAATAATAATTTATTATTAGTAGTAGTATGAGTATTACTTATAATTGTAATAAAAAAATCATATAATATTAATAATAACAATAATGTTAATATTATTATTATTTTGATCAAAGTCAGTAATCTTTTTTGAATAAAGTGTATTTTCCAGTAAATCGTTATTTACTCAAATTTTACATTCTGAAAGCTAATGTACATAAAGTGGGGCATGTTGTCACAACCAAAACCTGAGAAGAAAGCCTTGGTTTGAAATGTGAAATATCTTCTACAACAACGTCACACATTTAAATGTTTAATAGGCACATCGTCATGCATTTAAAATGTTTTATTGCTGTAAACTCAACATAACAGACTATTCATGCACAGCGATTTTAAAGCATATAAAGATATTTAAATTACAATTTCAGTTTTTTATTGTACTGCAGTTTCTCATTCAATAATTCATTTGATGACGTTTGTCTTGTTTTTCTGACTTTCTCATACTTTTTTACTTCACATGAAAGATTCATCATGGAGCCTTTGATTGGGTTCAAGGCTTACAGCTGTTTATTAATGAACATCTCTGTGGAGAAGATGATTTGAGCTCTGAAGAAGCGTGAGGTCAGTGCCGTCGATGACGCTGATGAAGATGATCACGGGGTTTCTGCAATTTTGTGCCTAAAGCGCACTAGAGGCGCTTGAAGTTTCCAGTTCAAATTCAGAGCAAGAAAAAACACGAAACGCTAAACTTGAGCCACTTTCAATAAATCATTGATGTCTCTTTGATCTGTCTGACGACACACACTCTGATGAGTAATGCATGATGTTACACACACACACAGAAACACGCTAATGCTTACACATCCAAAAAATAGATAAATCACAGATTATCCTACACCACTCACAGTGCATTGTAGTTTAAGTGTCCTTTAAGTAATAAGTATATCCAGGTTCATGAACAACATATGCTCCCATCCAGACGTCGTCTCTTTCAGGGAAGACCTTGCATTTTCCATCATGACAATCCCAGACCACATACTGCATCAATTACAACATCATGGCTGTGTAGAAGAAGGATCTGGGTACTGAAATGACCAGCCTGCAGTCCAGATCTTCCACCCATAGAAAACATTCGGTCGCGAGCGCGGATGGGAGAATGGAGGAAGTTTTTTTGTTTTTTGTTTTTTTTGGAGCAACTGGGATGGTGCCCATAGACAGTAGATGGTGTCCCCTCTGGGAGTTGGTGCTCTACGCAGACTGCGTACTCTGCGTTTAGGGAGCGACGGTACTGAACACCTTTAATATTGCAGACACTAGTCCATATCGAGATTTGATTAAATGCTCTACTTTTGATTTATTCATTCAAATATGGCCGAATTCCGTGACGTTCTGCTTTATACAGCAAGTTCCATTTCCGCGATTCAATCCCTGTCTCTTTTCAAACACAAACGCTATACTTCCTGTTGAGCATAAATATAAAGCCTACTGATAGGACACCGTCAACAGTATTGACAGCAAAATAGACTATGTTTGACAGGCGTAATACTTGAAAATCGAAAATTATTAAATTATTTTTTAAATTACATTTATATCTGATTATATATGTCAGGGTTCGGAGAATAATTTGAGTCAGTTCGTAAGTTCAGAGCGGGATCGCGAATCATTTGAGTCAGTTTGGGGATCGCGAATCATTTGAATCAGTTCGGGAGTTCGTAGCGGTATCGGGAATCATTTGAGTCAGTTTGGGGATCGCGAATCATTTGAATCAGTTCGGGAGTTCGTAGCGAGATCGTGAATCATTTGAGTAAGTTATGGGGATCGCGAATCATTTGAGTCAGTTTGAGACTTCGGTGCGGGATCGCGAATCATTTGAGTAAGTTATGGGGATCGCAAATTATTTGAGTCAGTTTGAGAGTTCGGAGCGGGATCGCAAATCATTTGAGTCAGTTCGGGAGTTCGGAGCAGGATCGCGAATCATTTGAGTCAGTTTGGGGATCGCGAATCATTTGAATCAGTTCGGGAGTTCGTAGCGGGATCTCGAATCATTTGAGTAAGTTATGGGGATCGCGAATCATTTGAGTCCGCTTGGGAGTTCGGAGCGGGATCGCGAATCATTTGAGTCAGTTCGGGAGTTCGTAGCGGGATCGCGAATCATTTGAGTAAGTTACGGGGATCGTGAATCATTTGAGTCCGTTTGGGAGTTTGGAGCGGGATCGCGAATCATTTGAGTCAGTTCGGGAGTTCGTAGCGGGTTTGTGAATCATTTGAGTCAGTTTGGGAGTTCGGAGCGGTATCGCGAATCATTTGAGTAAGTTACGGAGATCGCGAATCATTTGAGTCAGTTTGAGAGTTCGGAGCGGGATCGCAAATCATTTGAGTCAGTTCGGGAGTTCGGAGCGGGATCGCGAATCATTTGAGTCAGTTTGGGAATCGCGAATCATTTCAATCAGTTCGCGAGTTCGTAGCGGGATCTCGAATCATTTGAGTAAGTTATGGGGATCGCGAATCATTTGAGTCCGTTTGGGAGTTCGGAGCGGGATCGCGAATCATTTGAGTCAGTTCGGGAGTTCGTAGCGGGATCGCGAATCATTTGAGTAAGTTACGGGGATTGCGAATCATTTGAGTCCGTTTGGGAGTTCGGAGCGGGATCGTGAATCATTTGAGTCAATTCGGGAGTTCGTAGCGGGATCGCGAATCATTTGAGTAAGTTACGGGGATCGCGAATCATTTGAGTCCGTTTGCGAGTTCGGAGCGGGATCGCGAATCATTTGAGTCAGTTCGGGAGTTCGTAGCGGGTTTGTGAATCATTTGAGTCAGTTCGGGAGTTCGGAGCGGGATCGCGAATCATTTGAGTAAGTTACGGGGATCGCGAATCATTTGAGTCCGTTTGGGAGTTCGGAGCGGGATCGCGAATCATTTGAGTCAGTTCGGGAGTTCGTAGCGGGTTTGTGAATCATTTGAGTCAGTTTGGGAGTTCAGAGCGGGATCACGAATCACGAAAGATTCGCGCTTGTAAATTTTCAAATTGGCCATAACCTTTAATTCGTTGCTGCCAACTGGGGTGGCAGCAGGGGTGGCAAGGCTTTCTTTAAAGTGTACATTTATAAAATTTAAGTAGTCAGCTTTACATTATTCTCACAAACCCCCTGCATTTCCTTCAAGAACCCTAGTTTTGAAGTCTGCATGAACTAGAAGATGTAATTAAATGTACTTTAGTATTGTGATTCAGATATTGACTTCAAGAAAACAAATTGCAAATATTTAGGTGTTTCAGCTTGCGTGGCATATCAGCAGGATAACAACTCGACATCAAGGCACCACAGGAGATTTCTGAGGTACCAGATACTGTGTATGTTTTGACCATGTTAACATTGACCTGGTAGAATTAGGCACAAATATCCCACACATCACTGATTCAAAGACATAATCAATGCAGAAAAATTAATACGACCGGTTGGTCTTAAATTGCAATTCTGCCTTGCTTACATGAAAAGCTACATTATGGAAATAGAAAATTGTTGTGAAACTTTAATTTAATTTATTGAAACTGGATAAAAGCCCCAAGTCAGATGATCTATAGGTATATACAGGTGCATTTTAATAAATTACAACGTCGTGGAAAAGTTCATTTATTTCAGTAATTCAAATAAATAAATTCAATGAATCAGTGGGTTTTTGTTAAATGTGAGCCAAAATCATCACATTTAAAAGAACCAAAGACTTAAACTACTTCAGTAAATCAACTTTTCCACAACATTCTAACTGATTGAGACGCACCTGTAGATCTACAATTAAACGGTCTTTGCATTTACTATAACATTTTCTATAACAGTCAGAAGTGTTAAAACTATAATAATATAATATACAATATTATAGACTCGCAGACAAACCTGTTTTACACAGGTCATTCAAACACAGAACCAGGAAACAGGAAACACGTGTTTTCAAGGAAAGAGAAACCGAAGTGTAGTTGAGCTCTTGTATGTTTGAATCTCTCTGTATTTCTGCAGTAAAATGAAAGTGAATGAAAGTTCCATTTCCTCGATTCAATCCCTGTCTCTTTTCAAACACAAACGCTATACTTCTTGTTGAGCATAAATATAAAGCCTACTGATAGGACACCGTCAACAGTATTGACAGCAAAATAGACTATGTTTGACAGGCGTAATACTTGAAAATCGAAAATTATTAAATTATTTTTTAAATTACATTTATATCTGACTATATATGTCAGAGTTCGGAGAATAATTTGAGTCAGTTCGTAAGTTCAGAGCGGGATCGCGAATCATTTGAGTCAGTTTGGGGATCGCGAATCATTTGAATCAGTTCGGGAGTTTGTAGCGAGATCGTGAATCATTTGAGTAAGTTATGGGGATTGCGAATCATTTGAGTCCGTTTGAGAGTTCGGAGCGGTATCGCGAATCATTTGAATCAGTTCGGGAGTTCGTAGCGGGATCGCAAATCATTTGAGTCAGTTTGGGGATCCCGAATCATTTGAATCCGTTCCGGAGTTCGTAGCGAGATCGCGAATCATTTGAGTAAGTTATGGGGATCGCGAATCATTTGAGTCAGTTTGAGAGTTCGGAGCGGGATCGAAAATCATTTGAGTCAGTTCGGGAGTTCGGAGCGGTATCGCGAATCATTTGAGTCAGTTTGGGGATCGCGAATCATTTGAGTCAGTTCGGCAGTTCGGAGGGGGATCACGAATCACGAAAGATTCAAGCTGGTAAATTTTCAAATTGGCCATAACTGGGGTGGCAGCAGGGGTGGCAAGGCTTTATGCCACATGTTGTATTCTGGATAAAATATTGAAATTTGAAACTTCCACATCATCGCATTCTGTTTTTATTCACAATTTGTACAATGTCCCAACTTTTTTGGAATCTGGTTTGTAGATTTTATTCACATGGTCACATGACATGCTGGTAAACAGGTATAATATTTAATATTTTTTTATAGTGTTTTATTTTGATTGTTGTAATTTTTCAAATATTTATTTAAAATGTACATTTATAAAATTTAAGTAGTCAGCTTTACATTATTCTCACAAACCCCCTGCAGTTCCTTCAAGAACCCTAGTTTTGAAGTCTGCATGAACTAGATGTAGTAATTAAATGTACTTTAGTATTGTGATTCAGATATTGACTTCAAGAAAACAAATTGCAAATATTTAGGTGTTTCAGCTTGCGTGGCATATCAGCAGGATAACAACTCGACATCAAGGCACCACAGGAGATTTCTGAGGTACCAGATACTGTGTATGTTTTGACCATGTTAACATTGACCTGGTTGAATTAGGCACAAATATCCCACACATCACTGATTCAAAGACATAATCAATGCAGAAAAATTAATACGACCGGTTGGTCTTAAATTGCAATTCTGCCTTACTTACATGAAAAGCTACATTATGGAAATAGAAAATTGTTGTGAAACTTTTATTTAATTTATTGAAACTGGATAAAAGCCCCAAGTCAGATGATCTATAGGTATATACAGGTGCATTTTAATAAATTACAACGTCGTGGAAAAGTTCATTTATTTCAGTAATTCAAATAAATAAATTCAATGAATCAGTGGGTTTTTGTTAAATGTGAGCCAAAATCATCACATTTAAAAGAACCAAAGACTTAAACTACTTCAGTAAATCAATTTTTCCACAACATTCTAACTGATTGAGACGCACCTGTAGATCTATAATTAAACGGTCTTTGCATTTACTTTTAACATTTTCTATAACAGTCAGAAGTGTTAAAACTATAATAATATAATATTGAATATTATAGACTCGCAGACAAACCTGTTTTACACACGTCACTCAAACACAGAACCAGGAAACAGGAAACACGTGTGTTCAAGGAAAGAGAAACCGAAGTGTAGTTGAGCTCTTGTATGTTTGAATCTCTCTGTATTTCTGCAGTAAAATGGCAGGAGCCAGATCTCAGGATGACTTTTCGTGTCCCTTGTGTCTGGATCTCCTGAAGGATCCAGTGACTATCCAGTGTGGACACAGTTACTGTATGAGCTGCATTACAGACTGCTGGAATACGGAGGAACAGAAGAGAGTCTACAGCTGCCCTCAGTGCAGAAAGACCTTCAGTCCAAGACCTGCTTTATGTAAGAATGTGGTGTTTGCTGGAATGGTGGAGAAACTGAAGAAGAGGAAACGTCCTGCTGACTGTTACGCTGGCGCTGGAGATGTGCAGTGTGACGTCTGTACTGGAAGAAAACACAAAGCTGCCAAGTCCTGTCTGATGTGTCTGAACTCTTACTGTCAGAATCACCTTGAACAACATGAGAGTTGGTTTAAAGGAAAGAAACACAGTTTGACTGATGCCACTGGACGACTGCAGGAGATGATCTGCAAGAAACATGAGAAGCCCCTTGAGGTTTTCTGTCGCACTGATCAGAAATGTATATGTGTGCTGTGCATGGATGAACATAAAAACCATAACACTTTATCAGCTGCAGCGCACAGGACAGAAAAACAGGTATTTAGAACTAGACAAACTGGCTATTATTAAGCCTCTCATCAAAATACACAACTTGAACCCAAATAACTAGTTAATTATAGACCAATCTCGAATCACCCTTTTCTGTCCAAGATACTAGAAAAGGTGGTATCCTCACAATTATATTCCTTCTTAGAGAAAAATGGTATACTGTATGTGAGGATTTCCAGTCAGGATTTAGACCGTATCATAGTACTGAGACTGCTCTGCTTAGAGTTACAAATGATCTGCTCTTATCATCTGATCGTGGTTGTATCTCTCTTTTAGTTTTATTGGATCTTAGTGCTGCGTTTGAAACAATTGACCACAACAATCTTTTGCATAGACTTGAACACTTTGTTGGCATTAATGGAAGTGCATTAGCATGGTTTAAATCGTACTTATATGACCGCCATCAGTTCGTAGCAGTGAATGAAGAGGTATCATATCGATCACAAGTGCAGTATATGGAGTACCTCAAGGCTCAGTACTAGGGCCGCTACTGTTCACGCTTTATATGTTACCCTTGGGAGATATCATCGGGAAACATGGTGTTAGCTTTCACTGTTATGCTGATGATACTCAGCTCTATATTTCTTCGTGGCCTGGTGAAACACACCAATTTGAAAAGCTAATGGAATGCATAGTTGATATAAAAAACTGGATGACGAGTAATTTCTTACTGCTAAATTCTGAAGAAAAAAAACAGAGGTGTTAATTATAGGACCTAAAAACTCTGCTTGTAATAACCTAGAACAGTAAGACTTGATGGTTGCTCTGTCAATTCTTTGTCTTCAGTTAGGAACCTAGGTGTGCTATTTGATCGCAATCTTTCCTTAGAAAGCCACGTTTCTAGCATTTGTAAAACTGCACGCCTAGTAAACAAACTATTAACCAACTATTGACACACTGTTTTCCAAATGAATGTTGTTCAGTTGCTTTGACGCAATGTTTTTTGTTTAAAGCGCTATATAAATAAATGTCACTTGACTTGGCCTTGACACTGATGACATTGCTGACAGTTAGATCCGTTTCATATGATTATATCAGCACCTATCTCAACAGCTTACATCATTTACTACACTGCACACTTCAGCAGAACGTAGATAGAAGTTCAGTAGATCTTACTGAAACTAGATGATTTCAGTCATTTATTGCTTCACTTTGTTCATTTATTTACTGAGCCACAGTTTAATTACACACAATCCAGAAACACTGTTAGTGTGAAGCTCTGTCTATGTCACTTTCACTTTTACAATACTTACGTTTTCAGTGGAAACAAGCCTTAATCCTCATGTGGATTCATGTACAGGTATGATGGTGGTAAATGATCACTGATCAAATTAAAACCTATAAACATTGGTTATCAGTTTCACTTTTACTGGATTCATCTGTTCATGATGATTTAGAGCCAGTAGTTTTCTGTGTCTTTCACAATCATTTGTTTGTCCTGCAGAAACAGCTGAAGGAGACACAGAAGACGCTCCAGCAGAGAATCCAGCAGAGAGAGAAAGATCTCGAGCAGCTGAGAGAGACTGTGGAGTCTCATAAGGTGAGTCTGGAGAAGAAGAGAAGTTTGTCTCCGTCTCAGTTCAGACTCACTGAAGCTGAATCACTGTGTGTCCTAACAGCGCTCTGCACAGACAGCAGTGGAGGACAGTGAGAGGATCTTTACTGAGCTCATCCGCTCCATTGAGAGAAGCCGCTCTGAGCTGATACGACTGATCAGAGATCAGGAAAAGACTGCAGTGAGTCCAGCTGTAGAACGACTGGAGCGACTGGAGCAGGAGATCAATGATCTGAGGAGGAGAGACGCTGAGCTGAAGCAGCTTTCACACACACAGGATCACATCCAGTTCCTGCAGGTAACACAGATCTAGAAGAACAGGATCATAGTGTACTTGAGCGAAAGTTATCAATAATGGTCAGTCTAATCATACCTTTGAGCTGCTTTTCCCGAGCAAATATATGCCTCGTTGTGACACGTATCTGAAACATACATTGGAAAAATAATGTACAATATACAGCCCCTGACGTCACTACTGGTGTGACTATAGAATGAATAGGTGTCTGAAGAACACATCATTATATTCTTCATCTTTACTGACTGTTCTGTTTGAAGCCTGCATTTGAACGTGGTAAGAGTGATCTTTCTCTATCAATCATGGTGACTACTAGAAAAAGCATTTAGACAGTGTGTGCATCCGTGTCATCATTATTTGACATATGACGACACATACAATCTTTGCGTTTTTTGTTTGGGTGAAGAGCATTCATGCGATGTCCTTGAGGAAGCAATCTGCGTGCATTGCGAACTTTTTTGATGAAAAAGCTCCACTCTCGTTTTTCTCTCTTATTGAGGAAAGAGGGGCAGCTATTTGCTTCCTGCGGTTCAGGACTGCCGAGGCACGGAGGAGAATGAGCTCGTTGGGATCACAGGTGGATCTGGCTGAGGAGTTTAGAGAGGGACTTTCCCTCTCACGCTTATCTGCTGTGGACAAGAGGGAGCTGCTGGAGGATGATGTTATTTCATTAACACTTTCCGATCCAGAGGCTAGTGCTCTGCTGGGTTCATCCCAGGAAGAGCAGGAGATGTCAGAGGATGGTGAATAAGCTGAGGCTGAGCCTTCTCAATCATCCTGCCCTGCGTATGAAGAGCTGTTGGAGGTTATGGATCGCGCCATGGCAAAGTTGGACTTACCATGGAAGTATGCTAGCATGGTGACGCTGCGAGGATATCCCAACTAACATTATCTTTCTGACATAGTCCTCCAGCTCAGGTGAGCCTTCCATTTCTGCCTGATCTCCATACAGCGATCGAAAAGGAATGGAAGAGGCCGTTTTCTTCTTGCATCCATTGGTTTCAGCATACGAGTTATACCAACATTGAGGCGATGCGCGAAAGCTGCTATGAGAGGATGCCCCCTGTAGAAGAGACGCTGGCTAGCTTTCTCTCTGTGGGGGACACATCCTCTCTTAAATTTCCCTCTTTGCCATCTAAGCCCCTTCAGGATACTTCTCACTTAAATGTCAAGGCATACACAGCATCAGGTCAGCTGTGGCTTCATTGCACACAATGGCAGTGATTCAAGCCTATCAGGCTATTCTAATGAAAGACCTGGATAAAGGCGAGGGCCTTTTCCCTGATAGGTAGCTGAGTTGCACTGCACCACAGGATCTCTCTCGCCGTGCTACCAAGCAGACCGCCTCTACCATAGGCAGGTTTATGGTGACCATGGTGGTAACTGAGAGGCATCTGTGGGTGAACCTGGGAGATCTAAGGAAGAATGAAAGGGACTTTCTTCTCGATGCTCCAGTTTCGCCTTCCAAACACTTCAGTACCTCCGTGGAGACGGTAGTCGACAAGTTCAGGGAGGCGAAGATGTGCTCAGCTGCCTTCAAATCCATCATTCCACGAAGGTCCAGGTCTGAGCCTGAACAACATAGGGGTACTTGAGTATTGACTCATTCCCTTTATGGGTTTTACATCAGCCCTTTTCTTCCCCTTCCTAATTCCCCTATAACCACAAGCTCTCCATCTGACCGAGGTTAGGTGAGAACTTCTTGCATGTGTTGGTTGGTTCTGTGGTTTCATAGTGACCACGTCCAGACTAAAGGGAGTCGTCCCTTGAGCAGGGCTTCAATGCAGGAACCAGGGTGGGTGAGTATGATCCATTTTATATATATATATGTACTTCGAGTGGGAAGTATAGGTGGCATTTGCGAGAATCTTCTTGAATAATGCTGTCTCAGGCAGTGCTCCCCTCGCCCAGAGGATTGTGAATTTGATCTTGCCCCTCCCGTTCGATTCAGCACCTCTGCGATGCTTAGTAAGCTTTAAGTTTGCATACTAAGCTCTGTGTAATTTCTGAAATCCATATTGTGGTAAGTGTGCACGTGGAACACTTTGCGCACTTTCTAAAATCCACATAACTGGTAAGTGTGCACGCAAGACTCTGCGCAGTTTCTGAAATCCTGTACGGTAAGGGTTACACGCTCAGCTTCATTCCCTTTCTTCGAGTTGATAAAACCTTGGTTCCTTGGGCTCCACTTTACCATCGCTTCCCTAAACATGAAGGGTTATTGTGAGCCTTCTGAGGAGTGTCACATGATTCCTCGCTCTGTAGGCTGTTCTCATGATAGTTTAGCAGCGCTCCCTTTTACCAAAAAGGGTTGCCAGTGAGAGTGCTACTCTCTTCCTGAATTCGGAGTTCTCCTCTCACGTGAGAATTGAGTTCTCTGTTTTCCCCCAGAGCATTTGGCTACCAGAAGCATCAGGCGAACTAGGCAATTCCTCTCTGATGTGCTGAGTTTTTGGCTAGCTTACAGTACACTTACCCTTCTGATTCTTATGATCAGGCTGTAGGTCGAGCCCCCCTCCCTCTTTGAGAGTTGGGTTGTGCTCCCTCAGCTAAGTAAATTATTGCTAGCAGATCCAGCTTTGGAACATGCAGTAGGTCGAAAACCCCTCTTGTTTGAGAATTGGGTGTTTGTCCTTCCCCTCGGCTAGATATTTACTGCTAGCCTCTCCAGCATTATTACCATAGATCGAGTGGATGACTCTCAAATATATTGTTTTTGGGATGCATCATTCCATCTATGAGCTGCTTTTTCAGAGTGCCATGAGAGCCCATTAGAACAGTGCCATAAAAAAATCCATGCTCTGGTAAGTGTGCATGTGAAGTCTTTTTCCACTTTCTAAAATCTACACTATGGTAAGTTCGCACTCTAATTCTCTGCATTCTTTCTAAAATCCTATATGGTGAGGGCTTTGCGTGGTTGCTCCGTGCCTTTTCTTGAGCTTGTAAGCCCCGTTCAACTTGGGCGCTACTCCACCCATTTAAAACAGGAGGTCGTGGCCTAGTGGTTAGAAAGTTTTTCTCCTAACACTAAGGTTGTGGGTTTGAGTCACGGGCCGGCAATACCACGACTGAGGTGCCCTTGAGCACCGAACCCCTAACTGCTCTCCGGGCGCAAATTCTGAGTATGGGTCACCATACTTGGCTGTAAGGCTTGTCATTATTTAAACAGGGTGTTGCTTCTATTGATCTGTTGAGACAGTTCCTTCAGCAAAAATAGCAAGCACTAGCCCCCTGTGTGACAGACCAAGACTTAGTATATTGCTAAGCTCTTGGTCGTTTCCCTTTAATGGACTATATCTTGATTCCAAGCCTTGAGTTGTACCCCGGGCCCAGGAGTCTGTACTTAGGCCCAGGAGTTGGTACTTAGTACTCACCATGGTTCTGGCCTGCATTCCCCTCAGAATGGTGGAGTTGGTATACTATTCCCAATAGCAACCCCTAGAGAACACAGTTCGAAGTTCCCTTGAAAGGGAATGTCTCAGGTTATGAATGTACCCATGGTTCCCTGATTAGGGAATGAAACACTGCATCCTCTTGCTTTCCTGAGAAATCTTTCCTCAGATGAAGAAGTGAACGACGTGTTCTTCCTGCACCTATTTATTCTATAGTCACACCGGTAGCTCTATGTGATATTATGAATGTGAGAAGAATAAAGCTAATGCTGTGAAAGTGCTGGATTGAGTAACTAAAGATCAGTGAAGTAAAATCTGATGTTCCTGCAGGTTATTGAGTGAAGTGTGGAGCTGATGAGTTTTGATTTCTGTTTTCTATAGAGTTTCCAGTCTCTCTCAGCACCACCTGAATATACATATGTATATAATGATCCCTTCAGTTCTGTCATCTCTATTGATGGCCTGAAAGAATCTGCCCATCATCTGAGAAACAAACTGGAGAATTTCTGCAAAGAGCAGCTCAAGAAGATCTCCGACAGAGGTAACGTTCTGGAGATACATCTGCTCTCAGAAACCAGTCCATCATCATCTCATATCACAGAGAACATCATATTAGAAATGTGTTAGGAATAGATACAGGATCATGAGAATCACACTGTTCATGTCTGTTGATTTCCACAGTCGCTTTCACCAACATTGTTCCCAGAACCAGGAATGACTTCTTACGATGTAAGTCAGTAAAGTTCACGTTCTTCCTGTAGACGGTGAAAGTAGAGTTTTATAATTGATGATGTAAATGATGATTTGCACAAACATATGCTCGTCTGTACTGAGGCACTGATGATACGCTGAACATGAAGAGTTCAGCTACATGAAATGATCAAACAGATTGATAATTCCTGATTGTGATGTGTTTTATCTCCATCAGATTCCCGTCAGCTCACTCTGGATCCAAACACAGTGAATAAATGCCTCTGTCTGTCTGAGAACAACAGAGTGATCACTGGCACTCACATCCTCCAGTCGTATCCTGATCATCCAGACAGATTTGATGTGTATCATCAGGTGTTGTGTAGAGAGAGTGTGTGGGGACGCTGTTACTGGGAGCTGGAGTGGAGTGGATGTGTTTATATATCAGTGTCATATAAGAGCATCATCAGGAAGGGACGGGGTGATGAGTGTTTGTTTGGATCTAATGATCAGTCCTGGAGTTTGATCTGCTTTCCTGACAGTTACTCATTCAAACACAAAAACATACAGACTGCTCTCCCTGTGAAGCCCATCAGCAGGAGAATAGGAGTGTCTGATGATGATGATGATGATGATGATGATGGTGATGATGATGATGTTGTCAGGAGAATAGGAGTGTTTGTGGATCACAGTACAGGAACTCTGTCCTTCTACAGCGTCTCTGACACAACGAGCCTCATCCACACAGTCCAGACCACATTCACTCAGACGCTCTATCCTGGGTTTTTGGTTAATTATAAATCATCATTGGAACTGTGTCAGGGTTCATGACTTTTCTGTGTTTTTTCACTGAATATTGTAATTTGTTTTACCAATGTTATCTGTTAAACTCAGGATCTGGATTATGTTATGGAAACAATACGTTATATTTTTTTTCCTATTCATTTGTTGTGTCTCCCACAATGCGTAATAACAGTCAAATGTCATGATATTTTTATGATGCGTTCGTGTCCTTTCCAGAGCTTGAAAAAGCTTGAAAGCCTCAGTCTGTCTTCAGTTCCAGTGGAGAAGCTAAAACAAAAACTTCAGACATATTTCAAAACATCCTCTTTTATACAGTAAAAAATGTGAAATGTTTTTACAATTTAAAATAAACAATTTTAATGTGAATATCTGTTAAATTTTAATTTATTTCTGTGATGCTCCGCTGTATTTTCAGCATCATTCCTCCAGTCTTCAGTGTCACATGATCTTCAGAAATCAGAATAATATGATGATTCACTGCTCAAGAAACATTTCTGATTATTATCAGTGTTGACAGACATATGCTACACATATTCTGCTGAAATCAATAACTATTTCAGATATTCCCACTTCTAAACATCATGCAAAATCAACATGAGCTCTAATTGGTCGCTTTGAAGCTCCTCCTGTCTAATTGGGTGGCTGTTAGAGCTCATATTCAGCTCATTCACACATTTGATGATGTTCACATTCATCAGAATCACAAGTCATTCAATCCGATGATCTCTACAGTCCGAGTGATTTGGTTTGATATGTTAATTGGATTCATAGCCACTCTGAAGATGTGCTCGTTTTGGAGCAAACCCATCCACATATTACCCCTCTCTCTTTTATACTAAATATTTGTCTGTTGTTCTGAAAAGAGAAAGCGCTCAGGAGAGAAGCACTCTGATAGAAAGCACATCTCCTGATAAAAATCTCCAAGCGTGCAGTGTTTGTATACTGCTGCATGGCCCGATGAAGAATGACAGTGCAGTAAAAGCTCATGCACACCAATCTAAATATAAACACATGTAGGGTTCGTGAAAGCATCAGTGAATGTTGCAAATGCACGGCATCTCGTGTAATAAATGTGCATGTGCAACAAAACATTTTGATGCATTACTGTATGTACAGTTCAGTGCAGATTTTGTCTGAAGTCTGAAATGATGCAGAAAGTTATTTTAAAACAACTTACTTTTAGATTTTCTAACTAGTGCATGACATCCAGCCAAGACTTGATCCTCAGCTTTAATTCGGATTCTTATTCAGTCTGATGGGTTCATTTTCTTTTAACTATTTTTGTAAATGTAAATGTAAATGTAAAGAATTTGTGACATCTTATTCAGACTGTTTTGTTTTTCAGTCAACTATCTAATGTTCTTAAATCAAGATGCATTTGTTTGTGAAGTATATAATTAATTAAATTATATACTTATATATATAAATAATATATATATATATAATTAAAATATTAAATTAAGTGATTTAAAAATATATATTCTCCATTTAAATTTAAATGTGTTTTTTTTTCTGAGCATATCTGCAGATGTTTGTTTTAAATATAAATTTTATTTCATTTTTCAGAAAACTTACTCTAATAATCTTCATTTGATTCTGTTTATATTTCATGTGATTACATTGTTAAAAAGCACAAAAAAAATAATTTTTATATTAATAACATAATTTATTAAATGTTTTATTTGTTTGCAACATTAACCAATTTCACACATATAAATGTGCTGTTTAATGATTGAATATTGATTAAATTAAATTAAAACTAGTTAAAACGTAAAGATTTAAAATAAATATAAAAAGCAAAAATTGAATATTAATAAATATAAAAATAAAACAAAACACTAATTATTATATACTTATTATACTTATATTTTATTTCTTTTCTGCAAGTCAAGTGACCATTAATCAACATTTGATAACCATGAACATGCAAAGGTGTTATTTAATTATTAAATATTAATATCTCATGGAGACTTCAAGGAAATATTTAAGCTCAAATGTTTAAGTATCTGCTAATGATCTTAGAAAAAAAAATGGTTTCCCTTTAAATTAAGTTTTTTTTTTTTTTTTTTTTTTTTTGCCTATTTACAGATTTTTTGTTCTAAGTATAAACTCTCTTCATTTTGATTCATTTTTCAGAAAACAAGATGTCATTTCGTGTCTCAGGTAAATGTATCTTGATTTGAGGATGTTCAGGTATTTATACTTGAAAACAATTCAAAAATGCTGAAGAAGAAAATCTTTTCTTGCAGTGTGTAACAAAGACCATGAATCAACATTTATGCATTTTCTGCTTTCATTCAGAGTGACTTGCACTGAAACTATTTCAGACACATTATAATGAACAAACTCTTTGCTCACTGTTTTCTATTTTCTATCTCATTACAAAAGCTGAATCAGTTTGTTCATTTAAATAAATCGACTCCTCAAAGCATTCACCTTCTCCAGTTCCTGCTGTGCAGTATTTTACATTTATTAGTAGACGTTTTTATCGACTTATATAATGAAAAATACTGCAAGCGATTCGTCTTAAGGAGGTGATAACATGAGAAATGCTGTCAATACACATCATCTCCAGTACAAGCTACAACAGGGAGGCTTTTAAGAATTAGAGGAAGAAGAGAAAGAGAGTAGAGTAAAAGAGTAGCTTATTTATTATACTAAAACTGTTTAGCTAAATATTGCTATATATCTGTATAGTAGAGTACAAGAGCTATCCTCACAAAAAGTGTTCATGTCACTTCTCTCTCTCTCTCTCTCTCTGTGTGGTGGACGAAGTACACAAATCAAGTACTTGAGTAAAAGTACAGATACGTATAATAAAATATTACTCCAGTAAAATTAAAAGTACTCCTTTTTCAATTTTACTCAAGTGAAAGTACAAAAGTACTACATTTTTTATGTACTTAAGTAAAAGAGTACTGAAAGATAGATGTTTGCAATTTTATATAGGCTAATTTAATTTTATATTAGCACTTTTTTTATTTTTTATAATCCTACTGCTCAAAATACCTGGGATTTTTTCCAAAATAACCACTATATGGAGTCAAGACATATTTTTGTTGTTGATATGGACTACACTGATGAGAGTAATGTTCACTGTGAAGCTTACACTGTGATGAACCTGAGAGAAAACAGAGATGACCATCTGATCTTCACCAGTAAGAACAAAGTATTTTAAAGTTTGTTGTTTTACAGAACATCACAGCTATATATGACATGATAATAAGGCCTGAAGTTAGGAAGAACATTTTAAGGAAAATATAATTATATTTTCATAATGATTTTTTTCCTTCTCAAACCTTGTCTGTGGTGTAAAAACACCCCTGGCCAAACGGGGTGCATCTCTTCCCCTCTTTGATAATTACTGTAGTTACCATGTTCTGAACATCACATCCTTTCTTTTGTCCCTAGATGTAATCTCTCTCTCTCTCTCTCTCTCTCTCTCTCTCTCTCTCTCTCTCTATATATATATATAGGTTGTTGAATAAAAATATTTGGACATTATTTATAAAAATTACCTCAAATTAGCACCAGCAAGCTTGTTAGCTAGACATTTAGCATCAGCTTCAATATTTACTTATTTTCAGTACGGTTATGAATAAACATTGATGTCTGTCTAAGGTTACTCGTCTAATTAATCCAAACAATATAACCTTACTGTTGATAAACAATATAAAAACAGATGTCATGGTAGCATTTTAATAAAACTGTTAATATTATGGCAGCGGGGAATTTGGATGCATGAGTTATTTTATTTAATCTGTGTTAGTTTAAGGTTATTTTATTTTATTTTTTAACCTAAAACCCAGAGCAGCTGATTGATGTGTCTGCATCGTCTGCACTCGAGCATTTCAGTGGGCTTAAATAGATCACTCTTTACAGCGGATTTAGTTCCCAAACAACTGACAATTTTGACCTAAATATGATTTTCAGTTACAATAATTAATCCTAAATTTCGACATTAATAACTTACTTTTAGCAACATCAGACGCACGCGCGCTCACAAGATCTCCCGGTTCTTACTTCTGGAGACTCGCACTAAACGGTTCATTTGAATCAGTGAGTGGTCGACTCCAGAACAGCTGCAATCGGATCATTCTAATTCGTAAATTAATTGTTTGGTGCGATTCGCGATCCGATTTAAAAGTATATTTTGAAAAGAGTTCGTTCATGATGAATCAGACACCGCTTCTGCGTCTCGGAGATATTATAGGTAGTAACGATATGTTTTATGAAATGTAGTGAAGTTAAAAGTACGAATCTTATGCTTTGGAATGTAGTGAAGTAATAGTAAAAGTTACTCAAAATACTCCAGTAAAGTACAATACTTGAAAAATTTACTTAAGTACAGTAATGAAGTAAAGCTACAGTTTGACAAACACTTCCTGCTTCGATGTCCAGATCTGGATTTAAAAAAATCTCAAACATGCTCCGAAGTCCCGATCTGAATCAACCGAGTCGCGAACATGCTCCGAAGTGCCGATCTGAATCAACCGAGTCGCGAACATGCTCCGAAGTACCGATCTGAATCAACCGAGTCGCGAACATGCTCCGAAGTGCCAATCTGAATCAACCGAGTCGCGAACATGCTCCGAAGTGCCGATCTGAATCAACCGAGTCGCGAACAGGCGCCGAAGTGCCGATCTGAATCAACCGAGTCGCGAACAGGCTCCGAAGTGCCGATCTGAATCAACCGAGTCGCGAACAGGCTCCGAAGTGCCGATCTGAAAACTTCGACCAAAGAATGTAAAAAATTACTCTATTTCTCTAATAACTCTAATAACTCTACAACGCTATGAAAGACTCAGATCACGTATCTAAAAATAAATCGCTATAGTAAAAGAGAAATAATAAGAGGAGTGAATTTCCTACCATTGTGCTGTGTTTGGTCCTCACGCGAGTCTGACGTTCCGCGGCGCGTCTCCGCCCCTCACACGCCCGTTTACAGCGCTAAATTAATAATCTTTGCTAATTATTATACATTGACTTCATTGTCAGCTTCAGGTACTTCATTTATTATTGTTCAATGAACTGTTTGAAACAAAAAAGGTTGTATTTCAGTAATAATTCTAAATAATTCCCTCTTTGATAATTACTGTAGTTACCATGTACTGAACATCACATCCTTTCTTTTGTCCCTATATGTAATCTCTCTCTCTCTCTCTCTCTCTCTCCCTCTCTCTCTCTCTCTCTCTATATATATATAGATTGTTGAATAAAAATATTTGGACATTATTTATAAAAATTACCTCAAGATAGCACCAGCAAGCTTGTTAGCTAGACATTTAGCATCAGCTTCAATATTTACTTATTTTCAGTACGGTTATGAATAAACATTGATGTCTGTCTAACGTTACTCGTCTAATTAATCCAAACAATATAACCTTACTGTTGATAAACAATATAAAAACAGATGTCATGGTAGCATTTTAATAAAACTGTTAATATTACGGCAGCGGGGAATTTGGATGCATGAGTTATTTTATTTAATCTGTGTTAGTTTAAGGTTATTTGATTTTATTTTTTAACCTAAAACCCAGAGCAGCTGATTGATGTGTCTGCATCGTCTGCACTCGAGCATTTCAGTGGGCTTAAACAGATCACACTTTACAGCGGATTTAGTTCCCAAACAACTGACAATTTTGACCTAAATATGATTTTCAGTTACAATAATTAATCCTAAATTTCGACATTAATAACTTACTTTTAGCAACATCACACGCACGCGCGCTCACAAGATCTCCCGGTTCTTACTTCTGGAGACTCGCACTAAACGGTTCATTTGAATCAGTGAGTGGTCGACTCCAGAACAGCTGCAATCGGATCATTCTAATTCGTGAATTAATTGTTTGGTGCGATTCGCGATCCGATTTAAAAGTATATTTTGAAAAGAGTTCGTTCATGATGAATCAGACACCGCTTCTGCGTGTTGGAGATATTATAGGTAGTAACGATATGTTTTATGAAATGTAGTGAAGTTAAAAGTATGATCTTCTGCTTTGGAATGTAGTGAAGTAATAGTAAAAGTTACTCAAAATACTCCAGTAAAGTACAATACTTGAAAAATGTACTTAAGTACAGTAATGAAGTAAAGCTACTGTTTGACAAACACTTCCTGCTTCGATGTCCAGATCTGAATTTAAAAAAAATCTCAAACATGCTCCGAAGTCCCGATCTGAATCAACCGAGTCGCGAACAGGCTCCGAAGTGCCGATCTGAATCAACCGAGTCGCGAACATGCTCCGAAGTGCCGATCTGAATAAACCGAGTCGCGAACAGGCTCCGAAGTGCCGATCTGAATCAACCGAGTCGCGAACAGGCTCCGAAGTGCCGATCTGAATCAACCGAGTCGCGAACAGGCGCCGAAGTGCCGATCTGAATCAACCGAGTCGCGAATAGGCTCCGAAGTGCCGATCTGAATCAACCGAGTCGCGAACAGGCTCCGAAGTGCCGATCTGAATCAACCGAGTCGCGAACAGGCTCCGAAGTGCCGATCTGAATCAACCGAGTCGCGAAC
>NC_068383.1:1483255-1515755 GCF_023724105.1 Carassius gibelio
TTATTAGAGAACCATGAACATGCAAATTAGTTATTATTAAATTATTGAAATAGTAACATAATATCTAAGGCCGGAGACTTAAAGAAATTTGAGCTCAGATGAGTTCGGCTGACAAATACGTTTGGGAACTTGTATTTTAACCAATCGCGATGTGGCAGTTTTGTGCAAATGAGATCGGAGTTCATAATAATAATTTGGTTGAATAACTGAAATCTGGTTCTTTTCCTAAGAAAATATATCACTGATATAATATGTGTCCCTGGAGCACAAAATCAGTCATAGAACTCTATTTGCAATAATAGCCAAAAATCATCAGGATATTAAGTAAAGATCATGTTCCATGAAGATATTTTGTAAATCTCCTGCCGTAAATATATCAAAACGTAATTTTTGATTAGTAATATGCATTGCAAAGAACCTAATTTGAACAACTTTAAAGATGATTTTCTCAATATTTAGATTTTTTTGTTCCCTCAGATTCCAGATTTTTAACAAGAAACATATGTGTTTTGGTATATAAAGTATGTATGTGTGTTTTATTAATATAATAATAATGTAGTTTCTAATACACATTCATATATATTTAATTATTTAATATACAGTTTATTAAATAGATCATTATGCATTGTTGAAAAATGTATTATTTTATTTAGATATATTTGTATATTATCTCTCTCATGCACACACATACACGTTTATATATATTTCATTACTTATTTAATATACTGTTTTATGTATTTAAAACCTCAATAGCTGTTATTTAATAATATATTTTATTCTTTTAACATAATTTTTGTGTGTTTAGAGGTCAACCACGGCCGATAACCGATAACCGAGTCAAATAATAGTTTTTAAAACTGATAATGAAAAAAACTAAAATAGCGCTGGAAATAAATAAAAAATAAATAAATCTGACTCATGAAAGTTAATCACACTTTTTGAATGGAGTAAAAATATAAACAATATTATTAACAATGTTTGACGATGGTCCTCATTACCACAGTTATATGTTTTTTGTTTTGTTTTTTTGTCTTTAAATAAATAGTAAGTAATAATAAATTATGGAATTTGTAATGAAAAAAAAAAAAAAAACTTGTAGAAACTATAAAAATTTGCCAAAACACCATAGGCTATTTGTACAGTGTTAATAACTGAAATATCGGTTCCGATTAATCGGCTGGATCGATCAATCAATCAACCTCTATGATAATATGTATGTATTATGATTTAATAGAATGTTTTATTATTTGAATATGTAATATATGTATCATGTAAAGGAATAATGTGTGTGTATATATTAGGGCCGGGACTTTAACGCGTTAATTGAAATTAATTAATTACACAAAAAATAACGCGTTAACTAAGATTAATTAATTACAGAAAAAAAAATTCCCGCATTTTTAATAACTTATTTTTGCACCGCGGAACGTTTCTCACAGGATTTGTTTCGGCGGACCGATTATACTGGAACACCAACTAGCGTTCGCTTCGCATATCACTCAAGGGGCAAGGAACTCGACCGGAAGTTGAAGTCGGGTGGGGGCTGCCATCTTTTAGCAGAACTTCACTTGCGTTAGCATTCCCATTGACTCCCATTCATTTTGGCGTCACTTTGACAGCGAATAACTTTACATCTAAAGTGTTTAAAGACTCTGTTTGTCCATTATTTATTTCTAAAGATACACGACAATGTATAAAGGGCTCCATTACCTTCTGTGTTACATTATGGCCCAGTATAAACAGTTTTTGTAAAAAATAGGCTAACGGTTGCGTCATAACCACTCGGCTCTCTGTCGCATTACCGTACAGACAGGAGGAGAAGCTCGCAGGAAATTAACTTAATATGGCGTACTGGCGTTACATTTTAAAATACTATACAAAATAATTAATCAGAATACTTACTCCTGCTCACTCAGGACAAAGAACTCCCCGCTCAAGCTCGCCGTCTCTGCAAGATTAACGATGGCAGTTTGCACGCACAGCTACTAGAAGATTTACATCTGGCAGACAGGTTGCTGACGTCATCAAGCTTCGTTTGAGTCTGCGCGTCAGAAACGGAAGTGCTAAAAAACGCTAAAACTGGGCTTCATTTGTCTCAATTGAGTTCCAATGGGGTCGCTGTGTCCATTTCTTTTACTGTCTATGATCACTGCAGCACATCGAGCCTCAAGTATCACCTCAACGCAAAACATATAGCAGCTAGCGTGGACTTTACACTTTATGTTGAACTATGTATTATTTTGTTGGTGCAACAGTTTATGTTGAACTCTTTATTGTTTTGGCCAAGGTTATTGAGAGTTGGGCTTAGTATGTTATGGCCTCTGAAGCAACAGAGAGATGTTTTCTAATAGTCAGTGTTTCCAATGTTCTGAATGTAATTGACAGTATTGTGTTTTACTTAAAAAACACTTTACAGAAGGTTCCAGCACCTATAAGCTTCCTGAATTTCTGAAATTTACTATTTCTAAATTGTTTCTAAATATGCTATTGTTACGCTTCATGGCAAAAATTGCACTGGTCTGCTAGACTTGGTTGAACAAAAATAAACAATATTTTGTTGCTTAAGCTTATGTATTCAGTCATTATTCAATGGTATACTATAAATCCATGTGAAAAAAAATTACTTCTCACTGTTCTCAGGTCAAATATTTATATGCGATTAAAATGCGATTAATTTCGATTAATTAATTACAAAGCCTCTAATTAATTAGATAAATTTTTTTAATCGAGTCCCGGCCCTAGTATATATATGAATCCATATGTGCATATATATACAGTGCACATATCAATGTGTAAATGTACTGTTTGACTTGTTACAGGTCGAGTTGAACATAAACCGATTTTTAGTCAAATTTTCTTCTTGAGGAGTGTTAAATTTGACCCTGGATGCAGGTAAGAGTTCATGATCTTGTTGAATTGTTTTCATGAGTTCACAGTTTCTGCTTCAGCTTCTCAGATCTGAGACACCGACTCTCCATCCGTTTATTTATCGCTCTGGTGATTAGGGAGGCTTGAACGCTCTTTCTTTACCACTGAGAAAATATTTACCCAGTATCAAGAGACTGCTGAGGTTTTCTGCTTCTCATTACAGAAGAGACGGACTGCATCTGCGTGCCTGCTATTTATTTCTCCATTTAGAGATTCATCATTTCAGATGATGATGTCAGACGGCTCGGTCTCACGAGGGAAGATTCTCCCGGCTCACGTTCCAGCGCCGAGGTGAAGCTACATCTGTCTAAACAACATCTCCAGACAGCAACGTGAAAGGAACGCAAAACCCAACCGTGTTTTTTATTTCTCGCCTTTCCCCAGAGATCCAGAGGAAGAAAAAGGGAGAGATAATGAGAAATTGTCAGTGGTTGAGGGGAAAAGAGCCGCCTCATGTTTGGCTGTCGTGAAGTGAATTATGGGAAACACTGGGGGCTGGTCAGCCGGTCAGGAACCGGCCGCTCGCTCTCTCTGTCTCCTTCAGTGTAAATAATGAGAGCTGACTCTATAAGAGCAGAAGCATCATGCTTCATGTATATATATACACATTCAACACCCTTAAACACTCAGGTCATCCAAGATTAAGATGAGTTTGTTTCTTCATCAGATTTGGAGAAATGAGCATCAGTGTCTCATCAATGGATGCTCTGCAGTGAATGGGTGCCGTCAGAATGAGAGTCTGATAAAAACATCACAATAATCCACAGCACTCCAGTCCATCAGTGAACATCTGGAGAAGACAAAACCTGAAACACATCCAGCATTAAGATGATTTTAACTCAAACACATAGAGTCTATAATCCATAATAACACTTCCTCCAGTGAAAAAGTGTTCTGGTCTGAATCAGGAGAGAAATCTGCACAGATCAAGCAGCGATTAAACAGATCTAAACAAACATGTGTCTGGATTTTGATGTGAGAGACAACATCAGATGCACTTTTTCACTGGAGGAAGGGTTAAAAATAACTTTATAATACAGTGTGGAGCTCCACATGGCCACGCCTCTTTATGACAAATAATCATATAAAGTGGAATCCTGAACCAATGAAAAGTTTATTCGCAGGGAAGAAGAGTTTTAAATCCTACTATGGCGAAGGAATGACTTATGAATATTAATAACGGCGTGCTGACGTTGCTTAGAAATGTATTTATTTTTTTTGACCGTCCTTCCTATTAATTATTCATGATTCAGCCATTCACCAGAGAGTGCTCAGTATTGGCCAGCCGACTAGCGTCCTATGTTGCGTCATTAATATTCATAAGACATGCCTTCAGCGTAGTAGAGGAGGGGAGCGCGTGTGACAGGATCAATAGAAGTTACTTCATCCAGCAACAGCAACCTGTTGAAGCAGTGCGCACTTCAGAACTCACGCGAACTTCTGTTTTCAGGCTCAAGTGCGCGCCGGAACGCGGAGACGCGCACCGAGGCAGAAGTTTTCTTCACTTCTGGATAGTAAGGGTAAAGAGGAGCGCTTGCAGTGAGGATGTAAACCGGCGTATAATGCAGAACAGGCTTTGAATCGCTTTTGTTTTTACGCACGACGCATGGAGATCTTCCAGGTGCTTCACTGATCATTAGCGAGCACCAGTCGTCTGTGTTCGATCTACCCTGAGATGATCGATCATTTGATCCCAGACTGGCTGGAAGTGACCTGACAGTATTCACAGATCGCGATGAAAGTGCTGCTCGTGCTGTGCGCGGCGCTCGCGTGCGCGTGGAGCGCCAGAGACTGTCCCGAGCTGATGATTGACAGCTGTCGCTGCGCCTCGGAGAGATCAAAGGAGTTTAATAGGCGCAGCGTGCGCGTGAAGGTTGTGTGTGATGATGCGGACCTGACGGAAACCATGCCGCCCGGCTCTGTACCCAACACGACGGTGTCACTGTGAGTAACTCATGTTACTGTGTTCATGTGTATTGTTAACATTTTAAGGCACAGAAATGATTCACATTGTTAAAATCATTCAAATCTTACTAGAATAAGTCACTGAAATCATTAAACTCTTTAAAAGTTAATTTTAGTATACTATCTTGTTGTGACTTATTATTATGGAAAATAGTTTTTATTATTTTATTATCATTTCTCATTTTCTTTCTCATTTTTATTTTTATCTTTTAGAAGTATACACTATATGTCTTTATGTAACACATAAAATAAAGTGTGAGCACTGTCCTCTATTGCTGTCAGCAAGATCTGGTTGAAGATATTTTATTGTCAGAAGCAATTTGTATTGTGCAATCATGCATTGATGCTTTGTTTTTTGCACTGTCGTGTTATTTTAATTATCAATAATAAATATGTCTCAGAGCACAAATCAGAGATGATTCACATTTATACATTTACATTTATTCATTAAGCAAAAGCTTTTAACCGTACTGAAGTGATTCATTCCAAGGAATAAGTCATGCAAGAAACTACATTACTGGAATAGAGCAGTCTTGGTAAATAAGATCATAAATTAGGTCAGATGTTAGAAAAACACTTATATCAGCTTGTTTCCACTGAAGGATAAATATAATACTGTGCAATGGTTTGGAAACAGTAACATTGTAACGTTTTTGGTAAAGTCGCTTGTGCTCATCAAGGCTGCATTTATTTGAACAAAAATACAGTAAAAATTGTGAAATATTATTGCAATGTAAATCATCTGTTTTCTGTGTGAATCTGTGTTAAAATGTAATTTATTTCTGTGATGCTCCGCTGTATTTTCAGCATCATTCCTCCAGTCTTCAGTGTCACATGATCTTCAGAAATCAGAATAATATGATGATTATATATATATATATATATATATATATATATATATATATATATATATATATATATATATATATATATATATATAATATTATTATTATTATTATTTTTATTTTTTATTTTTTTTTACTTATTTTTTTGCATTTCTGGATTTTTGACAAGAAAATGACAAAAAACAAAAAACTAAAGCATGACAAAAAAACAAAAACTAAAGCATGTCCATGGATGTTAAAAGTTCTTCACGAAGCCATCGATGGCAATAAAGTACTTTTATTGACGTGATCTTGATAAGAAGAAGTTTCTTGGCAGAACCAATGCAGGATCTGTTTCTGAGCTCATCATGAGAACGAGGAGAGGGATTATGATTTATGGGGAATCTAGTTCTCCGTCTGTAATAACTCCTAATGCATTTTTAATTGTGCAAACTGTTTTCCTCTGGTGTACCTGTGTTTGCAGCATTACTTTAACACATGTGAGTCTTGTTTTAATGAACTCTAATGGTTTTACTGATTGGGAAGCTGCGTGCTGTAATGAGGAATGAAGTGTGTCTGTAAATAATGAAACATGTTGCTGGAGGGAAGTTTTCTGTGCTCTTGGAGAGTTTCTTCAGAAGCTTGCAGCTTTGTTCTCAAATGCACTTTACTGTGAGTTTTGTGGCAGACCTGGATGAGTTGTGAAAGACTAATGAAGGTGTGCTTTCTTCTGTTCAGTTTTGATCACTGCATTATTCCCAGACCTTCATTATTGTTAATTCAGAGTTTCATCATTGTCTTTAATTCTACGCAGAATAGAGTGTAGCAGGGATGATGCATTTTTTGTAGGAGTTGTATTTTAACATTTCTGATGGTATTGTCCTAAAGTCAATGGCTGTTGTTGTCTTTTGTTCTTCCTTTTTTTTTTTTAACTGGGCCCTATTAATTTTTTTTTTTTTTTACCTCAAATTCCAGTTATTATTATTTTTTTTACAATTCTTTCCATTTTAATATTTGTACTTGTTTAATTTTTTTTTTTTAATTGTTAAATTACATTTTAGCAAACAAAAAGCATGTCTAATTAATTTAAAACAGCAAACTTTTTATGAAAATTTATGAAAAAATTTCTAATATTATATCAAATTTTTATTAAAAGTAAAAAAAAAAAAAAAAAAAAAAAAAAGATTAAGGCCCTATGAAACGCTTTTTTTTTTTTTTTTTTTACCAAATTCTGTGTTTTCTGTTTCAATTCATGCATTCCATTTGAATGGTTTGATAAAAATGTAATAATCAAAAAGCATGTCTAATTAATTGTATTAAATATATATATAATTTTTTTTCTGTGTTGTGTATTTGAATATTTCTGGTAATCAATGCATAAAACATTAATTTAATTTATCCTTTAATTAAAAAAAATCCCTTTCTTTTATTTGGCGAACAAAGTGCTGCACAATAGAGGTTTACAGTTAAAACATTGAAAAACAAACATGTGATTAGTCCTTAAAAGAAAAGTTTTTCTAATGTATTAACAGTAGTACATTAAGACTTACATTCTGCTCTAATAGTAATATGTTTCTATCGGGTGCTGAGAAGACCTTTAAGTTTCTGTGTGTATATATGTGTTCAGTGACATAAAATACATCAGCAATATATATATTTTTAAGCTTGTACTTGTCTTGAAAAAGGCAAACACGTGTTTAAATGGGACTGCAGAAGTTTTCTGGACATTAAACAGATAAACTCATCTACTCATTACTCGGATCCGTGGCTTGTTTTATTTCTGGTTTGTCGGGAAGTCTTTTTCCTGCTCTGGGAAGCGTGACATTCGTGATTCAGCGCTGACTTCCCTCGCCTGACTTTAGTTTCTGAGTTGAGGATAAATAAATGTCCAGGAGCGCTCGCGTACGCCTTCACTTATTTGTTCATAAATTAATTTAGTTCATTCGAATAATTAAACCTTCTATATGAATCGATTTGGAATGTTTACCAGGGAACGTCTCTTTTATTTCGTCTTTAGGGTTGTAGGTTTTTCTATATTTCTAAATTGATTTAAAATGTATACATCTTTATAGGGTCGTTCATGCTAATTTTTTTTAACTATATTAGCGTCCACACTAATGCACAGTTCAGTCTGCATCAAACCCGGAAAAGGAATGTTTTCATTGAAAAAAATTAATAAATAAAAAATAGAATCCTTTCATGAAAAAAAATAATAATAATTACTCTGCATGCATTTTTGTGAACATTAAAAACATTAATTTACTTTACTGCAGTTTCCAATAAAATATCTACTATTCCAGTAACAACACTATTACATTTGAAATATCCATCAAAAATTAGATTTATTTTCCAAATAATGTTTTATTCACTTATTACTTGATTTTTTTTTTGTAAGGCAAATCTCAAACCCTAATTTTAACTACAATTATATTACCAGTCAAAAGTTAAACATTTTTAAAAAATCAAAGAAATCATTTTTTTAAGCTTTTACTATTTTAATCTTTTTTTTTTGTACAAAAGTTTTTTATGATTCAGAAACAGTTTGTATGATTCAGTGATTTATAATCAGTTCCTATGATTCAATGATTCCAAATTAGTTTGTATGATTCAGTGATTCAGAGTCAGTTCATATGATTCAGTGATTCATTTACTTTACATTTAAATGCATTTATCAGACACTTTTATTCAAAGCCATGTACAGTACATTTTTTTTTACCAGTATGTGTGTTTCCTGGGAATTGAACCCATGACCTCTTGCGCTGCTAACGTAACGCTCTACCACTGAGCCACAGGAGTCAGTGATTCAGAGTCAGTTCGTATGATTCAGTGATTCAGAGTCAGTTCGTATGATTCAGTGATTTAGAGTCAGATCGTATGATTCAGTGATTCAGAGTCAGTTTGTATGATTCAGTGATTCAGAGTCAGTTCGTATGATTCAGTGATTCAGAGTCAGTTCGTATGATTCAGTGATTCAGAGTCAGTTCGTATGATTCAGTGATTCAGAGTCAGTTCGTATGATTCAGTGATTCAGAGTCAGGAGTCTCTGAGACAGAATGCCGTGTAGTTTTCTATGTCTATATGTATAAAAATGTAATATTTTTGATTATTATTATAAACATTGAATACAGTTGTCCTGTCTTGTATTTTTGTGGAAACTGTGATACATTACCAAATAATAATTAAGCATCAAATCATCATATTTTCATGATTTCTGAAGATCATGTGACACTGAAGACTGAAGGAATGATGCTGAAAATACAGCGGAGCATCACAGAAATAAATTACACTTTAACACAGATTCACACAGAAAACAGCTGGTTGAAATTATAATAATATTTCACAATTTTTACTGTATCTTTGATCAAATAAATGCAGCACTGGTGAGAAGAGACTTCTCTTAGAAACATTTTAAAAAACGTAATTTATGATTATTTTAGTGCTTTTGTCAGTCATCTTTTGGAGCTTAACAGCATCTGTCCTCGTTTAACATAGAAAAGAACAGCATGAACATTTTACTAAATATGTGAATGTGTTTCTGGGTTCTGGTGTTTCTGTGCAATATTCCATCAGTGCATCACTGAGGTTTTGGCTAAACTCAGCGCTGCTTCTTCATGAATGTTTCCCGTCTGCTCTCTTGATGCTCTGTGTGTAGTTTGGGTGAGAGTCATTGAAGGACATCCGTCAAACACACAGAGATGTGACATGACAATCTGAAAACCTGCAGGACAGCAGAGTAACCGATGAGACGAGAAGACCTAAAACACTAGCGCTGCGTTTGAGTTTAGCGTTAGCTCTGATGTGAAGAAGCAAGAGGTCGGTTCTGTTTCCTCTGGATCTGCTCTTCTGCTTAATCTGCATTTATATGATTAAAAATACAGTAAAAATTGTGAAATATTATTATGATTTAAAACAGCTGTGTTCTGTGTGAATCTGTGTTAAAGTGTAATTTATTTCTGTGATGCTCCGCTGTATTTTCAGCATCATTCCTCCAGTCTTCAGTGTCACATGATCTTCAGAAATCAGAATAATATGATGATTTACTGCTCAAGAAACATTTCTGATTATTATCAGTGTTCAACACAGTTTTTGTGGAAACTGTGATGCATTTTATTTTTCAGGATTCATAGATGAACAAAAAGTTCAGAACAACAGCATTTATTTAAAATAAATCGTATGTAATGTTATACATTGAATAAAATGTTCTTATTTAATATTTTTGTGTTGTTTTTCATAACATAGCTTTAAAGATTGTAAAATCAAGATACATTTACGGGAATGACATAAGATATTAAGTCTTGTTTTTAGTCAAAGAAATGCATTTAAATTAAGAACAAAAATAATAAATATTTTCCTAAGGGGTTTAAAAAAAAATTAAAAAAGAAGAAAACAATGTGTAATGTGTTACATTATAAATGCATGTTAAATTAAGAATTTTTAAATGTTTGTACTGGAAAACGACAAAAATTCTTAAAAATCAGTTTTGTAAATTGTTATAAATGTCTTTACAGTCACTTTTTATCAGTTAAATGAATCTCTGCGGAATAAAAATATGTATTTCTTAAAAAAAAAAAAAAACTTAATTTAAATAAATTAAAAATATATATCTTAGTGACCCCATTTTAACCAGCAGCAGTTTCCTGCAGTCATTAAAAAAAAATAATAATAATAAGTAAAATTAATTCAGATTTCAAGAACTTTGAACATTACATTTCTAGTTAAAAATGAATCTTTGTAATGAAATGAGTATGGTTTGGAATGACATGAGTGAGCTGCTCCGGTCAGATTGCATCAGGTTGTTCTTTTATGATCTTGAAGAGGCTGTTGTTGATGGTTTATCGCTGTGTTTGTGCTCCGTCTGGTAGAAGTTTAGCTGGTCATGCCTCAGATGGATCGTCCTCTGATTCTCGAATGAATCCGTCTGTGCTCTGCAGAAGAATGTGTCTGAGCGCGTTTGGAGAATCGACTGCTTAAAAAAGTGCAGAAAGGAAAACAGTGAGTCTGCCAAGAAAACATGAGCGGTGCGTCGTCTCTGCCTCCCTCTCACCGGCCGCTAAACGCTGGGTTATTTAAAGTGTCCCTCAGCTCCCCAAAACCTCATAAAACAGCTTCTGTCTGCGCGTGTGAACGTGTGTTAACTCCACATGACCTGCGTGAAGCCCCTGAAGGGCCCTGGAGCTGAGAGCGTGTTGAGAGGGTTAACTGTGGATGAGTCTGTAGCAGCGAGCCGCTTCATCCGTCAAATAAACACATTACTGCATCAGTGTTGTTTTAGCACACGATTCACTAATAGAATTATGCATTTAAATTTTAAAGCGAGCGACACAATTGAATTGACAGAATGAGCGGTTTAATAAACGGAAATAGATGAGGATTTCAAAGCATATAATGCATTCTGGGAAATGAAATAAGTTAGACAAATGTTTTTAAATATTGCGTGTGGTTGCAACTTATGAAGCTGTTTGAAATAATCGTTCTGTGTGTGTGTGTGTGTGTGTGTTTAGAGAAAAAAGTTTAGAGTCAGTAATTTTTTTTGGATTATTAAAAATATATAATAATACTTTTATTAAGCAAGGATGTGTAAAATTGATAAAAAGTGCTTAAAAAAAAAAAAAAAAATATATATATATATATATATATATATATATATATATATATATATATATATATATATTGCAGCAAAATCAGTTTCCAGCACTAATAATAAATCAGAGTATTATTCTGATTTCTGAAGATCATGTGACACTGAAGACTGGAGTGATGATGCTGAAAATACAGTTTTGATCACAGAAATATATTACAGTTTAACAGATATACACATAGAAATCAGTTATTTATATTGCAATAATATTTCAACATTTTTACTGTATTTTTGATCAAATAAATGCAGCCTTGTTGAGCAGAAGAGACTGATCGGAAACTTTGTATTTTTTATACATTTAGTAAATGTGGTAAACATACATTTAATTAAAAATACTGTTTAAATAAACTGTTTTTATATAAAAAAATTATAATAAATGAATTCAATGTACCATTCTGATTCCTTACATTAACATGAACTGCAACTCAATTCAACTCAATTCAAATTGAGGAATTGCATTCAATGTCTTTTAATTTAAAGAACATTCAATTCTCACCGACGCACACAACACGATCTGTAATGAGCTCCATTTGCGTAGAAATACTGACTGAATCTGTGTGGAGCCACACTAAACCTGCTTTAGCTGGACTGTGGGTGCTTGGTTGTTTCTGTGCTGAAATACACTGGTAATTTGGTATGTACCGTAGTACCACTGTCCTGGGATGTTTATAAAGAGAAATTCCTGGTCCTGCTGTAGTCTGGGTCTGAGATGTCTTTGCATTCATGCTGCTGCTGATTTCAGACTGGTTTTATTTGGTGTAATTGTGGCGTGTAGCCGCCCGTCTTCAGACACACACTTGTGCTCCAGAGCTAAATCTGTGTCATGTCCTGGGTCACTGGTAGTTGATATGAAATATGTTATTATGGTTAGCTGTAGCTAGTAACCTGATATTTTAGAAAAACACTGGGGCTGCAGCGTTTGGGCCGTGGAGGTTAGAAATCACTGCGCCGTCCGCTCGGGATGTTTGTAATACTTGAGATTGTGATCTGTGATTGGTGACTGTGGACCGCCGTATTTCAGCATATTTTTATTCTGTCGCTCTTGTAATAATAGTTCGGTTGACTGAATAGTGTGTGTGTGAATGATGTAAAAAATACTCTCTGGCTTCACAGCGAAAGACTAGTTCATTGCTACTTACATTTTAAACAGAATTTACCGCTTATAGATTCTTTAGAAACTGTCAAATCAAATTACGATTATTTGTGAAGAGCTTTTCACAATATGCATCGTTTCAGAAGAGCTTTACAGAAAGTCACACTGTTATTTATGGAAGCTTGTTTCTGACACAGTATAAAAAATTAAAAAGGTATTTGCAAATTTTATCTCACAATTCAGACTTTAAGAGTTAAATATTGTTATTCTAAGTTAATATCTCACAATTCTAAATGTTTATATTTCAATTATGTTTATATCTTTTTATATATTAAGTTTATAACTTGCAGTTCTGAATTTATATTTCACAATTCTACATTTTTATATTAAATTCTAAGTTTATAACTCGCAATTCGGAATTTCTCACAATTCAGAATTTTTTTTTTTCAATTCTAAGTTTATATCTCACAATTTTATAATTTGTATTTTTCAATTCTAAGTTTATACAGTAACTCAATTCTAATTTTATAACTCGCAATTCTGAATTTATATCTCACAATTCTACATTTTTTTATTTATTATATATTTAATTACATTTATAACTTGCAGTTCTGAATTTATTTCACAATTCTACATTTTTATTTTATTTATTATATATTTATTTACGTTTATAACTTGCAGTTCTGAATTTATTTCTCACAATTCTACATTTTTATTTTTAAATTCTAAGTTTATATAGTAACTCAAAATTCAAATTTTATAACTTACAATTCTGAATTTATATCTCACAATTCTATTTTTTATCAATTGTAAGTTTATACAATAACTTGCAATTCTAATTTTATAACTTGCAGTTCTGAATTTATATCTCACAATTCTATTTTTATTTTACTTATATATTTATGTTTATAACTTGCAGTTCTGAATTTATATCTCACAATTCTAAACAAATTCAATTCTATAATTTATACCTCACAATTCTACATTTTTATTTTCAATTCTATGTTTATCTCTCACAATTCTATTTTTATTTTTTTTAAAGTTTAATTTTAAGTTTATACAGTAACTCACAATTTTAATTTTATAACTCGCAATTCTGAATTTATACCTCACAATTCTACTTTTATATTTTATTTATTATATATTTATTTACGTTTATAACTTGCAGTTCTGAATTTATATCTCACAATTCTACATTTTTATTTTTCAATTCTAAGTTAATACAGTAAATCACAATTCAAATTTTATAACTCACAATTCTAAATTTATATCTCACAATTCTACATTTTTATTTTTCAATTCTGAGTTTATAACTCACAATACTGATTTTGTCCCCTAAGAATTATAAAAAAAAAAAAACAGAATATTAAGAAAAAAAGCCCAAATTGTGAGATAAAGAAGTTGCAGTGACCTTTATTTTTTTATTTAATAATTTATTTTGGAAACAAGCTTCCACAGTTACAGTATTAGTCAATAATATCAGCATGTAAAACAGCATGCATTATAACAAATGTTATTAATACATGAATTACTAGATTACAATCAGTTATTTTTGCATTTCAAAATATTTGAATACAGCAAATTCCTGTTTAATTGTACATTTTTTTCATCATGCATGAAATGTAAGGTCTAGTAAAATGCATCACATCATAACTTATAATGCATGTTTTGGCAAATATGTATGTGCGTGTGTGTGTGTGTGTGTGTGTGTGTGTGTGTGTGTGGACTCTAACCTTTAGCTGCTGGATTAAATCATTCTCAATGACACAGACCATTTGCTCCAGCGGTCCGAGAAAGACAATATTTAACATGTCCCTCTTTCTCTCTCTCTGCTTATCCTTGGAGAACATAATTGATATTGTAAATAGAAAGTTGGAAGGACGCTGGAGTTTCGGCATGCACTGTTTACATAATGTACAATTATGTTTTGCCTGCCGTTTCCTGGATGTTAGTCAGAGGCCTGAAACGGGTGTGGGAAGCGAAACAACACACCACACACACACAACACACTTAACACACACAAACACTGAGCTGAGGAATAATGCACTCGAAACTCAAGCAGATGGAGAGTCAAAACACTTTATTAATGGTTTCCTGAAAAATATTACATTTCAGATGTTTCATTGTGACAGCTTTCACACACATATAAAAATGATACTTTAATAAGTCATCTTCTAAAAATGATCAGAGCAAGTCATGACATTGTTTTCATATGACCTCATTTTTCTGGACTAATTTCAGGGCTTCTGCAAGTGTTTTAATTAGTAATATGCAAATTCATTGATTGACCAATAGTTCAGTATACATGCATGCTTTTCTGAAGCTTATTAAAATAGCAGAAAATGAAATATTAAAAAAGATTATATAACATTAATAAAATGAATTGTTATTATTGTAATAGTTAATGCAATATGCTACCAGTGATTTAACAATGGTTGCCATGTGCATACTGAAGACAATTAAAATAGTGCTTAAAATTAAAATAAAAACTTAAAAACCTTTTAAAAGGCACAAAAGATACATACATAAATATTATATAGCATGAATTTTTTATTTTATTTTCTGTTTTTTATTATATTACTCACTAATAAAAATATATTTTCTTATTTTAAGCATAAATTAGTAAGGGTTTATGCTTTTGTTATTGTTGTTTTTACTGAAAAAACAATGTTTTAGTTTTTTTTGGCAATCCTCGTTCTCACTCGTCAGCCAATCAGATGTCAGCAAACACAAAAGTGTCCTCAGAATCTAGAGTCTAGTTGTTTTCACTTTAAGTTTTAGTTGTTTTAAGTGTATTTTAGAAATTCTAGTAATTTTAAAGTGTGTTTTTGTCATTTTTATTAGTTTTTAAAATAATTTTTACATAAAACTTTGAGCTTCCAGGTTGACCATATTTATATATATTTATATATTCATATTTTTATATAGATTACATTTTTAATGATCTGATTTCATGGTAATTTTACTTAGTTTTGTACTTAATATGTCTGTACGTTAATTTTTGATTGAACTTGATACGCAAAACATATTTTCGTTACCCATGAATCATATTGTATCACTTTTATATTGTGGCAAAATGCATTGTTGGACCCCTAATAATCTTAAATAAAAAATAAAATAAAAAAAATAAAAATAAAAACGAATTATATTATTTTATATTTTTTTATATTTTTTCCCCTCTTTTATAATGTTTATTCAAATTGTTATGGCCAATAATAGTCCGAATTAATTTTTTTCCAAACCATTTCCCACTTTTTCTAAGACATTACGTTTAAACGTTTTTAAACCATCTACCTAAATGTAATTTCTCCTAGTGTTTCTGAAACAATAGCAGAGCATGCCTCAGGCAACAGGGAGGTCATAGGTCATATTTCGGCGATCCATGAACTAATTAAATGTCAACGTTCAATACAGTGCAAGTTGCTTTGAATAAAAGTGTCTGCCAATGCATAAATGTAAATATAACCTGTATGAACCTACAAGGAGTTAATTTCCAGAGACAGTGTCGCTGGAGAGGTTTTGTTTTCTCCATTCTGACCACAAACATGCGTCGATATGAAGCAGACGGGAGATGTACACTCCTCTAAATCTGCTGCTGGCTGTAAAGATGACGGTTCGTGTGTAAATCCTCTGATTCATGGCTTGTGTTTTTGTGTCTCCTCAGGATCCTGAGCAACAATAAGATCTCGGCGCTGAAGAATAACTCTTTCCTCGGCCTGCGAGCTCTGGAGAGACTGTGAGAGCAATCACCGTTTCCGTCGGATTATAGTCTAGAGATGATATAACCATATTATCATGTAGAAACATAACATGTATCTTTTGGGATCAGAATGATTATATGATTCAAAACTGTTGCCAACATTGATTGATTGATAGAAGGATTTCTCACACTGAAGGCTGGGGTAATGATGATGGAAATACAGCTTTGCATCGTAGAAATAAATTATATTTTAAAGGATATTAATATAGAAACCATTGTTTTATATTATAATAACATTTTGCAAGATTATAATTTTTTTCTGTATTTTTGAGCCAATAAATGCAGCCTTGATGAGCAGAAGAGACTTTACAAGTCTTCCGGATCCCAAACTGTATATTAAAGCAATATGAATATATTAATATTAATCATATATAGCAGCAACAGTTATCTGGTGAAATGGCTGTATTTGATTATATTATATTGATATATTGCAATTTATTTGATGATGCGATCAGAAGTGGTTATAGTTAAATAAATGGAGAGACGCATCATCACTGCAGCAAATAAAGACTTTTTTAGTTAGATATGTATTTGCATTATTTTTTAAAACGGATGCATACAGAACGTGACCGCCCTTCAATTTTTATGCATGCATTTATGAAAAATAGCATGCAAACTCTTTTCCTTTAAGTTCTGGAAACAAGTGGGATGAACGGAAGAGTGTAATGGCGCTGAACAGAAGTGTTTCTGGAGTCACACACCATTAGAGCCGGACAGAAGCCATTTATCAGCAGTAATGACCGTCACACTTGAGCCTTAAATATTTCACATTGACCACATTCAGTCAGTCTAGAAACCCTGAGAACTGTGATTTATAATCGGATGAGTGATGTGTAATACATGTTAAAGGCATTTGTGCTGCTCGTGGCTGTACAAACGGTTAAACAGGAGAGCAAGAAGCATCCGATCTTCTAAGCAGGATGGATTCTGAAAGGTCAGAAGTCTGTCTCGTGACATTTTTCCTGCTGATTCTGAAGGTCTGCAGATGTCTTGTGTTTGACTCCGTCCTCCTTCAGATTCCTGTCGCTCCCTTCGTACACGGGAAACACAGAGACACAATTTCAGGAAGTTTGTTTTGGCCTCAGAGGAAAGCCATATTATGGTTCTGCGTCATGTATTTTTAGAGCACTTGGTCTGAGACGCTCGGTCCGAGCTGAACGCATGAGGTTTGTGTGAAAGGCTGGCCCTGCCACAGAAAAAAAAAGTAATTGTGACTTTTTCGGACTTATTTGGAGGGAAAAGTCCAAATTGAGAGAAAAGCAATAGCTAATTTTTTTTTTCCTCCACTACAAAGTTGAAATTGTGAGATATAAATTCAAAAGTGCAAGAAATAAAAAATCTCAATTAGCCTTTTTTTTTTCTGTGGCAGATGCTAAAAAGAAAAAATAAATAAAGATATATAACTAATTAATTCATTAAAATTAAGGTTAATTCATACAAAATAAAGGTTTGAGTTGGAAATATTTTTTTTTTATTTTTTTATTTAAAGTTTTTGAAAAAAATTTTTTAATAAAAATAGTGAAATATTATTACAATTTTAAATAAATGTTTCCTACATTAATACATTGTAAACTGTAATTTATTTCTGTGATGATCCGCTGTATTTTCAGCATCATTCCTCCAGTCTTCAGTGTCACATGATCTCCAGAAATCAGAATAATATGATGATTTACTGCTCAAGAAACATTTCTGATTATGATCAATGTTGAAAACATGAATATTTTTGTGGAAACTGTGATGCATTTTATTTTTCAGGATTCTCAGATGAACAGAAAGTTCAGAAGAACAGCATTTATTTGAAATAGAAAGTCACTTTTGATCAATTTAATGCAAATTTGTCCAATAAAAGCATTAATTTCTTTGCAGATAAATAAATCAAATCCTACTGGCCGAGATGTTTATTCGCTGATCTGCGTGTAACATGTTGAATGCTCACAGATGGATGTGTTTCATCTCTCTCTCATATCTCTTGTGTCTTCAGGGATCTCAGCAGTAATCTCATTAGCAGAATCAGCCCTGGTGCCTTTCACGGCCTGACGGCTCTGAGGAGACTGTACGTATGATTAGACCTGATAAAGACCTAACAGCATGTTTTCTAGGTGCTACAATGCCTCTAGAAATGTTTCTACAGCTAGAATCTCTTAAAACATGACAACATTCCCTAAAAACTGGAGTTGCTCGAAGGCGATTGGTCACAGCCTTAGCTTTTATATATAAAGCAGATAGTTCTGCTCCTTGATTCTGATTGGCCGAGCCGTGTTCAAGGCTGTTGTAAATTCCGCTACAAAGTAACACTCACCTTTGTTTACTTCTGTGTGTTGCTCGGCAACCACTTTGTTCCAACCACAACTGATTGTGAGCAGCTACATTGTTTGCTGGAAGAATACTGTTTTTATTAATACCATTACACTAATAGCTGTTTTATTTTGTGAAACCTAACTACGTATGTGGAATAAGTGTTTTATAAAAGAGTCTAACAACGCCTCTTAACTGTTATAAATTCACTGTAACTATTGGGCTTTTTGCTTTAGTAAATAGAAACCCAAAATAGACATTTTGACAGCTTTTTATTTTTTGTGGATGTAACGGCAGGACCAGATAAAAGTTTTTAAACTTCTACACTGGAGCTCACATCTTTATGCAGCGCTCTTGAATCTGAAGGTTCGGTTTGCAGTGAAGAGGCTTTATCTTCTCCACATGCAGACGCAGATGCAGAGGTTTAATGTGACACTGATTGCTGGATTTGAGCGGCTGATTGTGGATGTGCGTGTGCCAGGCTCCTGGATGCGTGTATAATTTAAACGGCAGGTCTCAGAGCTAATTTAAGAGCTCACAACCCATGATTACAGCTCTGAACCGAACCGCTCC
Organism: Carassius gibelio; assembly: GCF_023724105.1. Lineage (NCBI taxonomy): Eukaryota > Metazoa > Chordata > Actinopteri > Cypriniformes > Cyprinidae > Carassius > Carassius gibelio. The sequence continues at coordinate 1,502,332 of NC_068383.1, forward strand.
CACTGCACCGCAGCAGCACATGTTTCTCATTACAGCGCTCACACACACACACCTGTGTGTCCAAACACACACGCAGACGGGACATTACCCTTCTCGCCGGGCTCTTGAATGCATGGTTTGGTCAGCGGTCAGCAAACGGCCGTTTATACGCTGGTTGCGGGTTCAGAGTCTGAATGAATGAAGAGTAATTGGAGAGTCACTAAAATTACAGCCCAGCTCCTAAAGCGCTTCACTCATATTTTCCTCGAAAAACGGTGAAATGCAGCTGATAAAAGTAACCGATTCAGCTGTGTCTGAATCCAGAAACCAGGTTGATTTCTCACTGCCAGAGTGATTTAATGGGGACTTGTGTAAAAAAAAGTAAATAGAAACTCTAGAATATGGCGCAAACCTGCGATAATTAAATTAGTTAAATAAAACAAGTGTATCTAATCATTTTTTTCAAGTGTATCAAATTTTTTTTTTTACCAGTGTCTTTGCTACTGACATTTAGTAATCCAGTTCAACCGCATATAACCAAAAGCTAACAATTAACTAACATTTGTGCTTCATTGTTTTGTTTTTTATGCTGAAAAATGTATAAACCTTCTTCTCCGATGTTCTAGATGTGAATTTACTTTTCCTTCAGCCTGAGGTTTATTCATTACACTTTTTGGTGTGAAAGGGCTTTTTCATTTGCTACACATAGAACTTTTTATATTAAAAACAAACAATCAAGCCCTGCTCATATTTAAAAAAAAGTCATGCGAAAGTAACGCAAAAGAAATGTAACACGTTACTTTCCATAAAAAGTAACTAAGTGACATTATTAGTTACGTTTTTAGGGAACAACACACTTTTAAAAGTAACTTTCCCCGACATTGGTTATGGTTAATAACTAAAACACTTTGAACAAATTTATTTTGTTAATTCAAATAAATTCAAATAAATGTAAGTATTAGATATAAACATACAATTTTGTAAATGCTGTAAATGCTGCTTTAGCAAAAAAAAGTTAACTTCCTGGAAGCATTTCCTTTAAGCACTTAAAATGAAAAACTGAAATAAAAAAAAAAAAATAAAAAAAAATGAGAGCTTAATAAATAATAAAAACACTTCTTAATAATAAAAGTGCTTAAAAATAATACAAATTACAAAAGCCCATAACAAAAGTACTAAAACATGTTTTAAAACTTGTGTTATTAATATATATATATATATATATATATATATATATTTGTTTTAGAAATTTAGATTTATTTGTTAATATTTATTGGTTTTTACATTTTATGATTTCACCTTTAATTTTAGTGTTTTAAAAAGTTGATTAATATTTAAAATTGTATTTTATATTTCACTTTATATTTTACTTTTCACGCACCATTTGAGTAATTTTGTTGTTTGCCATGATTTTTAAAAAAATATATTTTTTTATGTTTTAGTTTAAATTATTTTAATATTTCACCTAAATGAATGTAAGCTGAGAAATATTGGCTTGTCAACTAGCTGAAATTTTTTATTTATTTTTTATTTCAGTTAACATTTATAGTTTTTTTGTTTCAGTTTTAGTTAATGATAGTGACTAAATTCAGTTACTAAAAATCACAATCCACTGATCCAAAGGTTGAGGTCAGAAAAGGTTATCGTTGATGTTGAAGAAATATAAAAAGAAAAAGAAACCAAATCAAATCCAATTAATGCAGTAGAGTTAATGACATTTAGAATTACACACACAATTAAAATGAAAACAGAAGATATGAAATCCAATTAACAATATTAACAAAAAAATCAACATTTCAAACACTTTAAAATTAAAACTCAAATTTGTAACAAAATCTTTAACAATGATATTACAGTTTAGTAATTTACGTTTTGGTAATTTTTTGAACTTTGGTTATTTTTCTTCATTTTTAATCATTTTTAAAAGCTGTTTTTCCATGACTAAGATGAAATGATGTTTAGACGACAACCAATAACTATGACTATATCAACATGCAATATCACTGACGATAAAACATGAGACTTAAGTGTATTTTAAAAAGATGATTTAAAAACACAGACAAAAAATTTTACTTAAGTTGATCTTAAATGAAGTGTTAAACATGACAGTTTTGCACTTACTCAGCCGCTCCTGTTTTAATAGAGAAACATTATTTGCAATTTCTCTTAGGAATTTTACTGTTAAAATATATTTTCATAATGTAGACACAGAGAGAGAGAATATCTAAGTCTTTGATATTAATTTATTGATCTATTGGTTTGTGCTTAGTGGTTAAAATGCAATATCTGAAATGTAAATCGATTATAATTTTGAGCAAAAAAAACAACAACTATTATACAGTATGACAAAAATGTGATGGTAAGTTTTCAACGACTAGTTTCACTAATATGATAATAACTAAAAAGTACATTCGACACCAGGACTAATTTATAAGAATAAGCCTTAATTGAAAATGGCGGACAAAGTGAACACTGCTCAGCTGACAGACTGTGTGTGTGTGTGTGTGTGTGTGTGCGTGTGCGTCTGTGTCTGTCTGTGTGTGTGTGTGTGTGTGTGTTTGCGCAGGGATCTTTCCAACAACAGGATTGGCTGTTTCTCTGCTGATATGTTTCTTGACCTCACCCGTCTCTCTAAACTGTGAGTCTGTAGTGAACACATGCTCTAGCTGTGTTTTAATGTAAATGTTGTAATGTTACAGGTATAGGTCTGTGCATAACCTCTGTGTGTCTTTCAGGAATTTGTCTGGGAATATCTTCTCCACGCTGCCGGAGGGTTTGTTCACACACATCCCGTCTCTCAGAGAGCTGTGAGATCTCTGCATTTATTTCTACTGTTTAACTGAGTGTTTATGAAAGTAAGATGTTGTGTCTGAGCATCAGCGCTTGTTTGTGCTAGATCTCTCAAACTTTGACATGTGCTACACAATCACAGATTATGTGAGTTGATGTCAAACACAAACAGATCTGTTGTTACAAGCTACATCTTCTGTTGATAGGTTTACATTTATGCATTTGGCAGATGCTTTTATCCAAAGCAACTTTCAGTGCATTCAGGCTATACATTTCTTTTAAACATGTGTATTCCCTGGGAATCGAACCCACAACCTTTTGCACTGCTAATGCAACGTAATGCAAGAACAGATAATGAGAACAATGAGAGGTAGTTTGCTAAAATAATAAAACTAAAACTAAAACTGAAATTAATACAATCTAAAGCTTAAAAGTGATATTGAAAGTATGCCAAAAATTACATAACAAAATTACAAAAACTTAAATTATTTAAAACTTAAAACTTAAAAAAGTATTCTTGTAAGTTTGTGTTAATAATTGAATTTAATTTTAAATGATATTTTTACACTTTAAATTAATTTTAGAAATGCTGATGGTTTTGAATGTAATTTTATATTTTATGTTTTAACTTTAATTTTAGTCAGTTTAAAAAGAATTGTTGATTTTGTTAATATTTTGAATTGGGTTTAATATTTTATGTTTTTGCTTTAATTTGATTCAGTTTTAGAAATGTTGATGTTTTTTATATTTTTCTTTAATGTTTTGTTAATTTTGTTATTATTATGAATTTTGTTTTCACTTTAATTTTAGTAAAAAAAAGTTTGCAAATATTTTTTATTAATGTTTTGTTAATTTTGTTAATATTTTGAGTCGGATTTTATATTATATGTTTTGACTTTAATTTAATTAGTTTTAGAAATTTTGATGGTTTTGTTAACATTTTGAATTGTATTTTATATTTTATGTTTTCACTTTAATTTTAGTTGGTTTTGTTAATATTTTGTGGTAATGTTTTGTTAATATTTTTGAATTGGATTTTACATTTTCTGTTTTCACTTTAATTTTGGTGTGTATAATTATTAAGTTTGTCAGAATCTGTTTGTTTTGAATTTATTACATTTATTTAGTTTAACTTTGTTCATCTGGACAGTTTTTGTTCACTGTCAGTCCAGCAAAGTAATGCAGGGGAACTAGCTACTATTCATTACCAGCAGTAGAATTAATTAGAATAGAATTAAAAGTAACTTCACAAACAGTGAGGTCAGTGTGTTAATGGATGATGGTGGTGTTTTCAGGCACGTGGGCACAGACTCTCTGTTCTGTGATTGTCAGCTGCGCTGGTTGTTGTCGTGGATCAGATCTCATGCGGTGCGTGTGGGGAATAAATCCGTGTGCATGTATCCGACTCGTCTTCACGGACTGGAGCTGTGCAGTCTTCAGGAGCGACAGCTCAGATGCGGTAAGACTTCACCGATGTTCACCAGCTCTAAAATCATGTCAAAACATTAAACAGAGAGCCCTTTATTACCTTGGGGGATAAAAATAAGGAAGCATAAATTGTATATGTCAAAAAGTATATGTCATACTGTTTAAAACGACTGTGTTTCAGACGGCCCGCTGGAGCTCCCCGTCCTGCAGCTCATCCCGACTCAGAAGCAGCTGGTGTTCCCCGGGGACCGTCTGCCTCTCCAGTGCACCGCCTCGTACCTCGACCCCTCCGTCAGACTGTCCTGGAGCCACAAGCAGCGTCCCGTCCACACGCTGGAGGACAGAGGGCTGTACGTGGAGGACAGCATCATTCACGACTGCTGCCTCATTACCAGGTGAGAGGGACAAGATCATATGCATTCCCACTGTTTTTGCTAATCCGTGGTAAATTAAATGCTGTGCGTTTCTGCGTGACAGACTGTAGTGATGTTTCTGAATGGCTTGCCAGGTATGTGTAAAAAAATCACCCCAATCATGTCACAAGAAAAAGCAGCAGTGTGCAATCCTGTCATTTGCTGTTGAACGAATCTGTTGAGTGAATGATTCAATGACTCATTCATAAAGGTAGTTGCATTTTTCAGTCTGTTTCAGAATTCGTTCGTTTTGTGAATTAATCAAACAGATTGGTTGAGTCGAGTGAATCAATAAATAACTCATTCATAGAGGCAAACTCTTTTTTTCAGTCTGTTTGGAATGAATCAGTTGAGTGAATGAATCAAACAAATTGGTTGAGTGAATGAATCACCGAAATAGCTTTTTTCGATCTGTTTCGGAATGAATCAGTTGAGTGAATGAATTGAATGAATCAGTTGAGTGAATGAATCAAACAAATTGGTTGAGTGAATGAATCACCGAAATAGCTTTTTTCGATCTGTTTCGGAATGAATCAGTTGAGTGAATGAATTGAATGAATCAGTTGAGTGAATGAATTGAATGAATCAGTTGAGTGAATGATTGAATGAATCTGTTGAGTGAATGAATTGAATGAATCAGTGGAGTGAATGAATTGAACGAATCTGTTGAGTGAATGATTGAATGAATCAGTTGAGTGAATGAATTGAATGAATCAGTTGAGTGTATGAATCAAACAAATTGGTTGAGTGAATGAATCACCGAAATAGCTTTTTTCGATCTGTTTCGGAATGAATCAGTTGAGTGAATGAATTGAATGAATCAGTTGAGTGAATGAATTGAATGAATCTGTTGAGTGAATGATTGAATGAATCTGTTGAGTGAATGAATTGAATGAATCAGTGGAGTGAATGAATTGAACGAATCTGTTGAGTGAATGATTGAATGAATCAGTTGAGTGAATGAATTGAATGAATCAGTTGAGTGTATGAATCAAACAAATTGGTTGAGTGAATGAGTCACCGAAATAGTTTTTTTCGATCTGTTTCGGAATGAATCGGTTGAGTGAACGAATTGAATGAATCGGTTGAGTGAATGAATCAATTACTGATTCATATAGGCAGCCGTTTTTTTGGTTTGTTTCATAATGAATAGGTTGAGTGAATTAATCGAACAAATTGGTTCAGTGAATGAATCAATGCACTTGCTTTTTTCAGTCTGTTTCAGAATGAATTGATTGATTGAATGAATCACTGACTCATTCATAAAGGCAGTTGCTTTTTTTTGGCCTGTTTTGAAATGAATCAGTTCAGTGAATGAATCAAACGATTTGGTTGGGTGAATGAATCAATGACTCATTCATACAGACAACATCTTTTTTTGCGGTCTGTTTAGGAATGAATAGGTTGAGTTAATTAATCGAACAAATTGGTTCAGTGAATGAATCAATTCACTTGCTTTTTTCAGTCTGTTTCACAATGAATTTTTTAAGTGAATGAATCAAACAAATTGTTTGAGTGAATTAATCTATTACCCATTGATGAAGGCAGTCGCTTTTTTCAGTCTGATCCAGAATGAATCGGCTGAGTGAATTAATCAATTGCTTACTCATACTTGTTTCATTTTCAATTGGTTTTGTCTGGAAAACAATACTCAGGAAGAACCTGACATTTTGCAGTGTGATCAAATTATTTGTAAAATTATATATACATGCTATATCATTAGAGAGAGAGACAGAAAATGCTAGGCATTTTCTTCATGTCCGGTGTTTTGTGGGTACAGTAATAGTTAACAATCAGCTATTGTAAATGTGCTTCAATGACAGTAACGGTCTAATACTTTAGGCATGAAGTGGAAAAATATGATTTGAGCAGTGACTTTTTCAAATGAAATAACTAAAATCCTGCTCATGCATTTATTAAAATTCGGGTACACACATCTTTACCTTAACCTTGTGTGATCAGTGCCCTTGATAGAGATCTGAAAGGACATGACTGAATTGCACTAGCTGGTTCTCAGCGGCTCCATGCGTCCCTGCAGAGGTTTGGCCGGCGTGTGCGAACAGTCGTCTAGAGTTCGGCAGGTTTAGTGCGTTTAACGAAACATATGCTGCATGGTAATTAGAGGCGATAATGCACCACATGCCGACTCTCAAGCACTTCACAGACCACCGTGCCTCTTCCTCCGGCTCTCTCCATCTCCCATCACACACACACACACACACACACACACACACACACACACACACACAGTTACAGCAGGAGGGAGTCAGTTTGTGTGAAAGTGAACCATGCGGCTGTTAATTACTTCAACTAGCTCTCACCACGCAGAAACGTCTGCGCATAAATATTGATGAAGTGCCGACAGAAATATGTTTCTTAGTGTCAACAAGCCATGGTGTTTCCTCAGCTTCACACCAGCGCTAATTTCCCTTCGTTATTGAACTGGTGTGTTTATTAGTATGCAGAGGAGACACTGACTCATTGAGCCGTCATGTGGATCATCTGCTCTGTAGTCCGCCTTCGTTCTCTTCTGACTAAATCCCTTTCGGATTTCACTCATAATCTCAGGACTAGCTGAGCGAGTCGTATCTGAAGTTTGATTAGAAAGTGATCTGAAGCAGATAGATTAGTTTAACACTACTCTACATTTAGTTTAATGCTGTGTAATAGCCTCACTGGATATAAAATCATTTTGCTAGAACTACTCTTACTGAATATAATATATATGGAAGCACTACTTTTCAAATGCAGTATGCAAAATACAAATATTACATATAAAATGTGTGTATTTGATATCTGTGTGCCATTTGTGTGATATCTGGTGCAAAATTGTAAATTCATACGTAACAAATTAATTAGCATTTTTCAGTCCCTTCGCTAGAATTAACATTTAAATTAAATATACAGCTGAATGCACTCTAATTAGAAAAATTTAAACTGAAACGCATTTGCAGTAATAGAGGAATATTTTATTTGTTAATGCAAAAAGGGTGGCAAGATTTTTCTGAAATTAATTTACAATCACAATTAAGTAATATTTGTTTTGAAATTGTATTTGCATGCTGTTTACTGAATGTGTGTGGACTTAAAAATGCGTTTTGAGGTGATTGCATTAACTTGTTCACATCCTCTCCTGTCATTGCCACTTTACATATTATAATGGTATTTTGCATATGGTATTTCAAATCTAGTTGTCCTAGCTACAGTGTATCAATTATATATTTGAATTGCATGCAAATTTTCCATTTTTTTCCATTATTATTTGAATTAAAATTAAACTTATGATGTGATGCATATTTGTCAGACATACATTAATGGAACAGGTCAGATTTCTATTCTTAAAGAATCATGGCATAGCTGCTTATTAACTATTTCCATCTATATGATTTTATTTAAAGAATCACAGTTTCAAAATGCCCTTATTCAACTTGCAAAAATTTGGTTATTACTTGACCATGGTTAAAATATGACTAGCTGTGGAGCAGGCAATATTCAGTCAAAATTGGATTTATTGAATTAAAATCCTATATTAAACCTATTTGTAATTGGAAAAAAATGTTGGTCACACTTTATTAAAACATTTTTTTTATTTATAAAAATACATAAATCTCATTAAAATACATAAATCTCAAAATCCTATCTTAAAAACAAACAAACAAACAAAAAAAATTAACTACAACTTTTGCCTCAATAAACTCCTAATTAGCTGCTAATTAATAGTTAGTACATTATTTATTACGTTTAGGTACTGGGTCGGATTAGGGATGTAGAATATGGTAATGCGGAATATGTGCTTTATAAATACTAATAAACAGCCAATATATTAATAATAGGCATACATACTAATAAGCAACTAGTTAGAATTGGTCGCTTTACTAAACTTTTAAAATTTTTAAATCTAGCCCATACAAATATGTATGTATCTGTAAAACAATTTTGGACATGTATGTCCATTCTAAAACCCATCAATACTAAGTAAATATAAAAGATTTACTGGTGTGTCTCAATCAATTAGAATATCATGGAAAAGTTCATTTATTTCAGTTATTAAACTCAAATTGTGAAACACCTTTAACAAAAACCCACCAATTCACTCTCAACTAATTAGAATATGGTGACGTGACAATCATCAAAACAACTTCAAAGGTTTCCTGAGACTTCAAAATGGTTTCTCAGTTTGGTTCACTAATCTACACAATCTTTGGGAAGACTGCTGATCTGAGACTTGTCCAGAAGACAATCATTGACACCCTTCACAAGGAGGGTAAGTCACAATCATTCATTGCCAAAGAAGCTGCTGTTCACAGAGTGCTGTATCTAAGCATGTTAACAGAAAGTTGACTGGAAGGAAAAAGTGTGGAAGAAAAAGATGCACAACCAACTGAGAGAACCGCAGCCTTATGAGGATTGTCAAGCAAAATCAATTCAAGAATCTGAGTGAACTTCACAAGGAATGGACTGAGGATGGGGTCAAGGCATCAAGAGCCACCACACACAGACGAGTCAAGAGATTTACTGAACCACAAACAACATCAGAGGAGTCTTACCTGTGCTGAGAAGAAGAACTGGACTGTTTTCCAGTGGACCAAAGTCCTCTTTTCAGATGAGAGCAAGTTTTGTATTTCATTTGGGAACCAAGGTCCTAGAGTCTGGAGGAAGGCTGGAGAAGCTCATAGCCCAAGTTGCTTGAAGTCCAGTGTTAAGTTTCCACAGTCTGTGATGATTTGGGGTCAATGTCATCTGCTGGTGCTGGTCCATTGTGTTTTTGAAAACCAAAGTCACTGCACCTGTTTAACAATAAATCTTGGAGCACTTCATTCCTCCTTCTGCTGACCAGCTTTCTGAAGATGCTGATTTCATTTTCCTGCAGGATTCCAATCATGGTGATGGTGTGCTTGACTGGCCAGCAAACTCATTAGACCTGACCCCCCGCTAAAATCTATGGGCTATCATCAAGAGGAAGATGAGAAACAAGAGACGAAACAATGCAGATGAGCTGAAGACCACTGTCAAAGAAACCTGTGTTTCAGACCACCTCAGCAGAGCCACAAACTGATCACCTCCACGCCACGCCGAACTGAGACAGCAATTAAAGCAAAAGGAGCCCCTACCAAGTATTGAGTACATGTACAGTACATGAACATACTTTCCAGAAGGCCAACAATTCAGTAATAATGTTTTTATTTTTTCATTGGTCTTATGAAGTATTCTAATTGGTTGAGATAGTGAATTGGTGGGTTTTTGTTAAATGTGAGCCAAAATCATCACAATTAAAAGAACCAAAGACTTAAACTACTTCAGTCTGTGTGCACTGAATTTACTAAATACATGAGTTTTACAATTTGAGTTGAATTACTGAAATAAATGAATTTTTCCACAACATTATTATTTATTGTGATGCACCTGTATGTACCGATTATATATATGCTATAAACATATCTTCATCTATTCAGAGAATGTACATGTGAACAATTTTATATGGCCTTATTGGTAACATATATGGCAACATCACTCTATGGAGCAATCTATTGTATGTCATATTATACATTGATGAGTGTAGAAACATATGTAAAACAGTTCTTAAAGTGATCAAGGGCTCAAGGTTCTCTCTGTGCTGTATTTGCTCATGTGATATGTTTGATTGACAGCTGTCACAGTGAATATGAGGACAATCAGGACTGCTTGTCATGCACTCAGGCTCTCTTGCCTCCTCTCTATTTTCTGTCGCTCTTTCCAAGAGTCGTTCCTGCAGGCTCGTGATGGATTTCTTGACATTCTTTTGATTAGGCTGCCCAGTTAATTGCTGCTCTCTCCTTGTACATACAAACGGTGCTGCTCTACTTTACGAGTGGAACCTATATTGTAATGTTGCTCTTGGCAGTGTGAAGATCCTCTGGCGAGAGAGATGGGAACGGCCCCGTCTGACTCCATCGGCCAACCAAAACACACACACTACTGATGGAGCGAGTTAGTGTGGTAGATCCCACAGGACGCTTACTATAGTAAAAATATACAGCCTCCATTATGTTCTGCATAACACGGCTCTATAAAGTGTCAATGTAAAAGACATACACCTTAGAAAACTACACACAGATCTTTCTGTAACACTAATTGTTTGATTTAAGAGCAGATTGCAGTCGCACCTTTTGCAGGTTAGACATTTGTGTTTTTTTGACATGATGATTGATTATGAATAAGCGTGTTTAATTTATTTTTTTTTTTTTATAAAATTGCATGCATTGAAATGAATTGGTCACAATAAGACCAGGAACATTTTGCATCATATTTGATATGCAAAAGCCTCTAAATAATCAAACTTTATTGTTAAATCTGATTTACACTCAATCTCCTGCATGTTTTCTGTTATCTAATGATTTTCGCCTCTCTGTGCTGATTGGCTCTTGGGTGATGTGATGTGGTAACCATGGTGACTGGAGTTTAATTCTCTCATTATGGCTCTGTTTGTCTGATGTGGGTTTGTGTCTGTCTCTCAGGTTTGAGGACAGACAGATGAGAGGATGACTAACAGCAGACAGACACGCTTAGTGACATGCTTAACAAACAAAAGTCAATTAACGATATAATTTCCAGCAAACTTTGTTTCTCTAGTGAAAATATTCATTCGCTTCTTTAATATGTTTATTTTTCTGTTTCTATGAGTAAAACCTTTTACATAAACTGCTGTCATGTTCATTGTTTATCCAGTCCATGTATTCTGCTCTCTTGACTCTCTCACATAACTTGCTGTTTATATAGTGCAGACGAGTGTGTAACGCGTCTGTAATCCCATAAAAGCAGTGTTCACTTCATCATCATGATCTAATGGTGCCTCAGAGGTGAGCAGACTCCATAAGCAGCCAATATTTGCTTGACCTTTAGAGAAACAAAGAGATGATGAAATAGTCAGTGTCTCATGCTTTGGGCTGAAACCTGAGACAAACCTTAGATCAACCTTAAAGAAACCTCAAATAAACTTTGTCTACTTTATCAAGGAAACTGAAATATTCAACTCATTATGAGCTGTACTGAAGAACTGGTGGTTACCAGGGTGTTGTTATTCGATTACTAATGTGTTGTGGGAGGTTACCAGGGCGTCGCTATGCAGTTGCTTGTTGCTAATGTGTTGTGGGTGGTTACCAGGGCGTCGCTATGCAGTTGCTTGTTGCTAATGTGTTGTGGGTGGTTGCCTGGGCGTTGCTATGCGGTCAACGTTTGTGAATTGCAGTTATTTTTGGAGTTCTTTTTTTCTGAAATGCTATGAATGCTATTTTTTTCAGAAATTTTTGTATGTGCCCTTGAGCGCTTGATCACTGCCAGGGTGTTGCTATGCAGTAGGTCATTGCCAGGGTGTTGCTATGCAGTCGGTCATTGCCAGGGTGTTGCTATGCAGTCGGTCATTGCCAGGGTGTTGCTATGCAGTCAGTCATTGCCAGGGTGTTGCTATGCAGTCGGTCATTGCCAGGGTGTTGCTATGCAGTCGGTCATTGCCAGGGCGTTGCTATGAAGTCGGTCATTGCCAGGGCGTTGCTATGAAGTCGGTCTTTGCCAGGGTGTTGCTATGAAGTCGGTCATTGCCAGGGCGTTGCTATGAAGTCGGTCATTTCCAGGGCGTTGCTATGAAGTCGGTCATTGCCAGGGTGTTGCTATGCAGTCGGTCATTGCCAGGGTGTTGCTATGAAGTTGGTCATTGCTAGGGTGTTGCTATGCAGTCGGTCATTGCCAGGGCATTGCTATGAAGTCGGTCATTGCCAGGGCGTTGCTATGAAGTCGGTCATTGCCAGGGCGTTGCTATGAAGTCGGTCATTGCCAGGGTGTTGCTATGCAGTCGGTCATTGCCAGGGCATTGCTATGAAGTCGGTCATTGCCAGGGCTTTGCTATGAAGTCGGTCATTTCCAGGGCGTTGCTATGAAGTCGGTCATTGCCAGGGTGTTGCTATGCAGTCGGTCATTGCCAGGGTGTTGCTATGAAGTTGGTCATTGCTAGGGTGTTGCTATGCAGTCGGTCATTGCCAGGGTGTTGCTATGCAGTCGGTCATTGCCAGGGTGTTGCTATGCAGTCGGTCATTGCCAGGGTGTTGCTATGAAGTCGGTCATTGCCAGGGCGTTGCTATGCAGTCGGTCATTGCCAGGGCGTTGCTATGAAGTCGGTCATTGCCAGGGCGTTGCTATGAAGTCGGTCTTTGCCAGGGTGTTGCTATGAAGTCGGTCATTGCCAGGGCGTTGCTATGAAGTCGGTCATTTCCAGGGCGTTGCTATGAAGTCGGTCATTGCCAGGGTGTTGCTATGCAGTCGGTCATTGCCAGGGTGTTGCTATGAAGTTGGTCATTGCTAGGGTGTTGCTATGCAGTCGGTCATTGCCAGGGTGTTGCGAATTGATATACTGAAGAGTCTCAATAGTGGACCATTTTCATGCTCTGGGTTTTTAAACATTAATCAGCGAAGCCCCCGACTTCAGCACTCACAGGCCTGTTATTATCCTCAGATTGTTAAATATCAGCGCATGACAGTAAATGCTGTTAATGAAGTGCTTTGGAGACAATTGTGGATGACTGGACAATAGAGCTCTGTTGTGTGAATGTAGGTCACTCTATGTGTTTGTGTTTGTGTGTGTGTGCGTTTGTGTGTGTGTGTGTCCTCATTGATGCTGGTTTCCTCTCATTTGCCACATACTGAAATGCATTTTGTTTTAAAGAAAATATGAACAATGCATATAGAACTTACTGCCATGATGTTTGGATGTTGTGGGTGGTTGCAGGGTGTTGGTATGTAGTTGCTTGTTGCTGATGTGTTGTGGATGGTTACCAGGGTGTTGCT